>NC_087065.1:71061344-71162911 GCF_963678635.1 Symsagittifera roscoffensis | reverse complement strand
TCTTGTTTTAGTAGAATTATTGAATTGTAAATATCTTTATCCCTGTCACTTTTACCAAACTCTACATCAACATCGCCTGTTCATTGAATTTCTTCTTGGATTGAGAAATTGAATTCTGAAGTCACAAAATGATCAATGTGATCACACTTATTTTATTGACCTCACTTACACAATGTCTGAACGGGGTTCCAAACGAGCAAAACTTGACCTTGGAGTTCGTTCAGATTATCTGGCGTCACGGGGATCGATCCCCGATTATGTTCTACCCGAATGATCCCTACTTGAATTACTGGCCTCAGAAACCTGGCATGCTTACCCAAGAGGGAATGCGACAACATTACGCATTGGGAACCTACCTCAGAGAAAGGTACATGCCTCAATTTTTGAACTACCATTATCTTAGAAACGAAACTTACGTCTTGTCATCAAATGTGGATAGAGCTATTGAATCGGCACAGTCGAATTTAGCTGCACTGTATGCCCCGAAAGATTGGCAGGTGTGGGATTCGAACCTCAACTGGCAGCCGGTTCCAATTCACACAATTCCGGCTGATGAGGATCATTTTCTGGACGTCCCAATGGAGAGCTGCCCGCGATTTGAAAAGATTGACCTAGATTTTCACAATAGCGATGAATACCAGGAATACAATAAAACTATCTGGCCGTTTCTGGAGCAACTTGCGAAATTCACAGGCGCTTTTTTGACACTGGACAATAACAGTTTCATTTATGATAATTTAGTTTGCGATCAGGCGCATAATTTAAAATTACCATCTTGGGCGACTCCTGAAATCATGAAACAGTTCGAACAATCGGCTAATTTTGAGTTCTATAATTTGTTCAGGACAAAAGAGCAGCAGCGTCTTTTAGGTGGAACTTTGTTCAAGTCGATTCGAAATGTGTTCAAAGACAAGATTGAGAACAACGTCGAAAGAAAATTAGCCGACAAAATGGTAATATACTCTGCACACGACACGACTCTGATTGCTTTGACTCGGCTGCTCGATGTTTTTAACTATCTGAGGCCACCATATGCATCAGCACTTTTGTTTGAACTATATTCGGACGCAGATAAAAACTATTTCGTCAAGCTTCTTTATCGAAATGTCACAAAAACTTTCGACCACGAGCCTTTTGTTCTGGAGTTGCCGTTTTGTAATCTGGAGTCGCTTTGTCCTTGGGAAACTTTTGTTGGAAATAGTTCGAAGCTTGTTTTGGAGGACTGGAACCAAGCGTGTGAAATAAGTTTACTGGAAAATTTGGCCCAATTACATGAAAACGGTCACGTGGCCAGGTTTCTGATTCTTGCCCTAGCGTTCATTCTCGGAACTTTCGGAGTGTTTTTGTCGATCGAGCTGTACTGCTGGTATGTAAAACGGAGGGTCATCGATCCTTCCAAGTTGAAGTTGGATATCACCTTCTATTCGTCGCAAGACATTTTGAACGCAAACTCAGCCTGACCGAGACGAAAAAATTAGGGATGTTAACTTTCAAACTGTGAAAACATGATTTTGTAGCTGTCTTTTTTGTATCTGTAAATCTAGTTTTGATGTGCTTGCGCAAAATATGAAATATCCAGTCAAAGCTGAAGTATCAAAAGTATAAATTAGTCATTTTATTTACGATTTAGTAGAATGTGGAATTTGTAGGACGCAAGTTCCTATATTTTCATTTTATCATAGATTCAAAGTTATACTGATTCAAACGTTCGCTATTACCAGTGAGCTGGGAAAATGGAAAAAAGTATATGCCTTTTTTCGTACTTTTTCCGCTCATAATAGAGTAAAAAAGGAAGCAAAAAATAAAGCTTTGCTTTAATTTGTCCTGAAAAACATCAAAAGTTTCAAAGAAGAGCTCCAAACTGGAGTTTGTTATGAACGCTCCTGTCAAATTCCTTCATGCGCTGTTAACATCGCAAGATGAAAAATGAAAGTTTCTGTATATTCATTTGATTTTTTTAAGATTTTTTTAGAAACCAGAAAAAAGAAATACTTTTTTCCTGCTCTATGATTATCCCTAGAATATGTACTTCTTATACTTTTTATCATCTAGATAGTGCAGTTTAATTAGTTGGTGTTTTATTTTATTTGTGAGTTCTATATCATTGTGATCGTTTGTTCAATATCGGTTAGATGAGCTTGGTTAGTAGATGTATTGACATTAAAAAAAAAAACAATTATAATATCAAACAAAGATCTTTTAAAACAGAATGACTAAAATTAATAGGAAACCCGATTAGAATGGTTTGTATTTGCTGTCGCCAGCCTCTTAGGTTTCCAACTCTGAAGTTATTGTAGTTCTTTCTTTCATTCGCATATTTTTATATCTTTTAATATCTTTTCGATAAAAAATGAAAACTAAAACAAGGATAGCCGGTTACTGTGCAAATAGCACAGAATGTTCCGACCAAAGTCATAAAAATACTAAAACAAGGATTTTCTAATTAATATCTTTTTTTTTCTTCGTGGTGTGATAAAAGGATCTGAACGAAAAAGTACAACTTAGGCATATTCATCAGTCATAGTAAAACAGGCAAATTGGAAAACAGTTTTTGTAGAAAAATGATAAGGAAAACGAAAAAAAAATCGCTATACAAATAAAAAAAATTGAAAATTATTTCAATTTTTTGCAGCGTTTCATTTAAAAATTTTGAAGTTTTTTCCCAAATTTTTGCCAAAGAAAATCCAAAAAATACTTTAACTCAACTAAAACTAAGTTTTTGCAGCTAAAATTAAGCATAATTAAGCTATTTTAAGCCTGCTAGCTCGTCTTTATTCGATCGAAATAAGACCAAAAATCAGAAATTTCAAACCGGTTTTTCTCGAGACTAGAAAAAAATTTTGGGAAATATTTAATGGCATTCGAGTCATGACTGAAAGGACTCTAAACTCAAAAAACGAATCTACCTTGCTTTAAACTTTAGATTCAAGGGCTTAAATTAGGCATAATTAAGCTGATGTAATAGTGTTCGCTCGCTTTATTCGCTAAAAATTGAAGTAAAAATCAAAAACTTTATTCAGTTTTTCTCGATACCGAAACAGTTTTTTGAAAACATTTTAATATCATTCGAATCGTTTATCCCTAGAATGATTATCCCTAGAATATGTACTTCTTATACTTTTTATCATCTAGATAGTGCAGTTTAATTAGTTGGTGTTTTATTTTATTTGTGAGTTCTATATCATTGTGATCGTTTGTTCAATATCGGTTAGATGAGCTTGGTTAGTAGATGTATTGACATTAAAAAAAAAACAATTATAATATCAAACAAAGATCTTTTAAAACAGAATGACTAAAATTAATAGGAAACCCGATTAGAATGGTTTGTATTTGCTGTCGCCAGCCTCTTAGGTTTCCAACTCTGAAGTTATTGTAGTTCTTTCTTTCATTCGCATATTTTTATATCTTTTAATATCTTTTCGATAAAAAATGAAAACTAAAACAAGGATAGCCGGTTACTGTGCAAATAGCACAGAATGTTCCGACCAAAGTCATAAAAATACTAAAACAAGGATTTTCTAATTAATATCTTTTTTTTTCTTCGTGGTGTGATAAAAGGATCTGAACGAAAAAGTACAACTTAGGCATATTCATCAGTCATAGTAAAACAGGCAAATTGGAAAACAGTTTTTGTAGAAAAATGATAAGGAAAACGAAAAAAAAATCGCTATACAAATAAAAAAAATTGAAAATTATTTCAATTTTTTGCAGCGTTTCATTTAAAAATTTTGAAGTTTTTTCCCAAATTTTTGCCAAAGAAAATCCAAAAAATACTTTAACTCAACTAAAACTAAGTTTTTGCAGCTAAAATTAAGCATAATTAAGCTATTTTAAGCCTGCTAGCTCGTCTTTATTCGATCGAAATAAGACCAAAAATCAGAAATTTCAAACCGGTTTTTCTCGAGACTAGAAAAAAATTTTGGGAAATATTTAATGGCATTCGAGTCATGACTGAAAGGACTCTAAACTCAAAAAACGAATCTACCTTGCTTTAAACTTTAGATTCAAGGGCTTAAATTAGGCATAATTAAGCTGATGTAATAGTGTTCGCTCGCTTTATTCGCTAAAAATTGAAGTAAAAATCAAAAACTTTATTCAGTTTTTCTCGATACCGAAACAGTTTTTTGAAAACATTTTAATATCATTCGAATCGCGACTGAAACGGCTTTAATATGCCCAACTCTCTCCAATTATTATTTGTGGTACCTGATTTTGGTTGGAAAACAAAATAAAAAAAAACTAAAACACCCGGATACAAAGTTCCTCCCATTATCAATGGCAGAAACAATAACGACAAGACCAACACAAAGTTAGCAAACGAGCATGTTTGGTCACATGTTATTCAGCTGAGTTTTTCGAGCTGAAATGCAACCTAATCCTCGTTTGATATCTTTAAAGGTCGATAGCGCAAATTTTTAGGCGCCCTATTTCATCCGTTTGTTAGGCAAGGGGAGAGGGGCGAGTCAAACAATTTTGTACTAGTTCCTGGTACATTACAATTTTTCTGGAGTAGAAAAAATTTTTGGCGTTGAGAAAAGATATCGGTAGACTAAATAATTTTGTACCAAGCGGATTTATTCTTAAGTTTATTGTAATTCGTTTCGAAAACCCCTATTTAATCAATGCACGTGAGATGGTTAAAATTAGCATCTTGTTATTTGGCACTAAAGTTAAAATAATGTTTGACAATTTTTCATGTTCATTGAAATACATTTTATCGAGGTGTTGCTTAGTGTTGTCTGTACATGAAGCAGTTTTCGTTATTGTCTGTAGAGGATATCCACAAAAATCTCAAAGCTTGTGATTAGCAAGCGTTATCAAATCGGAATATAGATTATGTTTCAAGTTAACAACTTGTCCAACAACTTGAATCGTTTGGTCAACTCCATGATATGCTTAACAGTATACTTCGTTTGAGCCTATCTGCATCTGAATGACGCTTGCCATTTGAAATTTTTTTGGTGGTTGTAAATATACTATTTTCGATTTGATATAATTTCAGTCTTTTATTTCTTTTATTAGGAGTTATGAACGTAGTTTGTAGTCTTATATAGGTCTTTGAATGATGATTTTTGTTTTTTTGTGTGTTTTTTTCTTAAAGTTCTTAAAATTTGTTCATTCTCAATTTTTATTTTTCGCGGTTTGACTTTTGATTACTTTTTAAGTTCAGTTCTCCTGCGTTAAAGCGAAGACAAACTCTAAACAGATTGAACAGCAAAAGTGTAAAGGTCACAAAAAACGTGACGGACTTCTATCTTTTACTTTTTTACAGCTTCATAAGCTTTGCTCTGATTGTAAATTGGTACTGGAATTTTGTTTACCAAACTTCAGACAGTTTGGGCCAGTGTTTCTAATCCGTTCTTCTTAGCGTGTTTAAGTGTCGGATTATTGTGCTCTTCTTTTCTTTCAGCCCAGCCACCGCTGCGCGGATTTTAACACAGCTAGGATAATGATATCAAAATTTTCTACATTTGATTGTATCTTATTTATCCTTGCGATAAGCAAGGGTTTTGCAATCGGGTACTAGACTGTTTTCCCGCAAACAACTTTGTCCACACTTCTAGAGGATCTTTTCTAGAGGGTCTCCTTTTCTAGAGGACCTTCTGATATGCTCAATTTCTTGAAAGCTCGAATAAAAATACAATCGCTTAAGTAATAATTAGTTCAGGCTCTTTTCAGGTTCTAATTTTTTTTTCAAAAATTATCTCGTTTTTTTTGGTTTCGTGGTTTTCGTCCTTTTTTATTGCCCGTGGTCCTACTCAATGCAAGACCAACAGTGAGGGAGGGGGTATGTCATCAATTTTGCCGCAGCCCGTTTTACCTTGAGGAGGCGGATGACTCTGGTACCCCTCATGCCATATGACCGAAGTGGGATTAGAACGCACGACCCTCGTGTTGAGAGACGCTTGCCTTATCGCAATCGGCCACGGCTGCTGTTTCGTCCTAATTTCTGTCGGTTCATTTTCCGTTTTTTAAACGCCATTATTTATCTGGTAGAGATTTTATTGGTTTACTTTCCAAAGCATGTCTTTCTTACAATTAAAACAAACTTTACCATAACTGAAACTTCAAATTTTCTAAAATGATTTGGAGTTTCCTTTTTTCATTTTTCTTTTCGTTTTTTTCTAAATATTCAAACAGTATCAGTTTTATTTATATCGACTTATTCAACTTATTTTGCGTAATTTCGAGTGCAAAATATATCCGTTTGGGATTATGTGTTTCAGTTTGGATTGGTCGTAAAAACTTAAATTTTCTGAATTATTTATGACAACAGTTTTTTTTTCCGCTCAACAGGTTTCGACCCAAAATTTTGTCCCCTTTGCAGCCGCTCGGTAATCGATTTCAATTTTTAAGGGCTGTTTATGAACTTCATCAGATACAAATTTGGTGTTTTTGTAGCTATAGTTTTTCAACTTTTCTTATTAGTTGAAAATAAGTTATTTTTTCAAGTTATTTTTTCCAATATAATTTTTCAGAATTTTTCAGAATTCAGAAAATAAGTTATTTTTTCAAGTAATTTTTTCCAATATAATTTTTCAGAATTTTTTTTGACTTCTGTGTTTTTTTCATTCACTAATTTGTTGCGAATTGTGTGTTTTTTGATATTGCAAGTGTTGCAAAACTCCGTTTCGCCTCTGTGTTCTATTTTTTTGAACAGTCCCAAATTTTGTCTTTATTTGTTTTTTGAATATTTTTTACTTGATTTGAATATTTCTGATGACGCTTCATCAGTTTCAAGTGTGTTAGGGAATGAGTCGTTTTTCATCTGGAAATCTGGTTGTTAAATTTTTTTGAAAATATCATATATTTAGGAACAATACTTCTTCTCGATTAAAAACTTGGTCCGATTTTTTTTAGTCCAACTTGTTCTTATACTGCCTTTTGTCCTCTATCTACACCTCTTCTCTAAAACTGTTAGCTATCTTCCGCTGTTTTCTACGTGAAGTATAGCAGCACTTGTTTTTGCTTCAGAATTGCAAATCAAAATAGAGAAATAAGTTAGCGGCCAAAAATCAGGCAAATTCTATTAAACTGAAAAAAATGAATTTGTTGTCGACGAAAGTTAAAAAGTCAGTTGCGGGGGTTACGATCTCAGTGAAAACAAAAATTACGGAGCCGTAACTAAGATGACGCATTTTAGGTAGGCGCTCGTTGAAACAAAATGAAACTAGAGTTGTCAAAGCTACAAAGTTTTGATCTGAAAATAAATTCTTGAACGTTTTTCAGTCTGCTTTCCATACTAAAAAAAAAAATGCCACGAAACCAACTTTATCTAGAATGAGCAATTAGACCGATTAAAACAGGTCGGACTATTTCAGCCTAAGAAAAAAGACGAAATTAAACGTAACTGGAGCTGAGCATTAGTTTGCTCAAATCATTTTTATGAACTTTTGAAGCACTGTGTAAAAACAAAGGGCGATAAAGAAACTACTACTAAATTGAGCATGTCAGCGCTGAGTGATCTGATAAAATGACACTAAGATGTAATTGTTTAAACATACTTCAGCATTAATTTACTTGAAGTTATTTCAAAATTTTTAAAATGGTTTATGGTAGAAAAGTCTAGTACCCGGTTGCAGCTACGGCAAGTGTGCTGCAACCGGGTTTCATATTTTTTTCCCTTAAATAACTTTGTTCAGAGGCCTCATCTGATTGATCTGTTAGAAATACTGCAACAGACATATTTCGAGCTTGTCAACAAATTAAATTTCCGTTCTTTTCGAAATTTGCGTGTTGAATATAATTTTACCAAATCGATTCGTTAAAATTCGTTTTTTTTTTGTTTTTGTTTGGTTTTGTCTGATAGGTTTAAGCTTAACTTAATTTGTCATAGTCGTCTCGTATTGCACCGTAACGAACGAAAAATTTTCTTTTACGTGTGTGTCTGTATTTTTGGAGGGGAACGGCACAATTTTCACAGTATCACAAGTGGTTCGAAGCTGGCTTCGCCTTTGGGTAAAAACAGTTATACGACAGAGGCAGAGTAGATCTTCGCACCACTTACGATACAAAAATATATGCCAATGCTCATGAGAGAAACATGACTTACAGAAAAACCTTACGAGGCCAAACTGTGCACAGGATAGGCGCACAATTTTGCACCTATATGTTCCTGTATTACAGAGACAAGTCTTTAAACATGTTCCAAAATGTAAGTGCATTCCACTATCTGCCTACAAATATCTGTAACATAAATTTAGTCGGCACATTGTTTTCGTAGCGGATTCCGCAACGAGCGGATATAGGTAGTTGTTCCGGATTCCGCAAATGTAAGCGGATTCCGCAAATGTAAGCGGATTCCGCAACTGTAAGTGGGCTCCGCAAATTTATGCGGATTCCGTTTACAATTTTCGGATTCCGCTAACAATATGCGGAATCCGCTTACAATTTGCGGATTCCACTTACAGTTGCAGATTTCGCGACAGCTCAAGTTTGTTTAACACAAATATTATTATTGCCTCTTTTTGGAGTGATTTTGAGCTAATCAGTGTTTTAGCTATTTGTCCGTGGAATCCAAAACAGCAGAAAAGATCAAAGAAAAATAGCAATGTTGCGGATTCCGCGACAAATCTGATTTTTGCTTGTTGCGGAATCCGCTCACAATTCACAAAATGCACAGTTTGGCCTCGAAATGAAAATGTGTATTTTTGGACAAGCGAACACTTATGTTTAAAATCTATACTGAATCTGGTTTTTAAAAAAAGTCTGAGAAAATAGCTATTTTAGGATAAACAAATCTTTGTCGATCACAGAAGCTAATCAAAAAGATTGAAAGAAGCGTCTGAAAGTTTCATAAAAATGAAAACTAAAAATAATAAAGATGGATGGTCGGTTGCTGTGCAAGTAGTACAGAATGTTCCGAATATACTCTTAAAAATACTACAAATTTTTCAAAATAAATCAGTACGGTTTTATGTGCATGGTGTGATAAGAATATCTGAAAGCCTAGAAGCCATTTTTGACAGTCATAATAAAATGAGCTTCAAATTTTTTCGCAAAGTGACTAGAAACTGAAAAAGAATCATAAAAAGATTCAATAAATGCTCTACAACAAACAGTACAACGACGGAAATTTGAATCGTTTTCGATAAAAAAAATATTCAAATCAGATCACTATCTTTTTTTTTCTGAGTATGCAATAGCCGCTAAAGGAGCATGCTTTCACTGCAAAAATCTGTGAAAGCTTTAATGCGATAGTCTTCGAGAAAAATATCAAGAAAAACAAAATCAAATTGTTGACATGACAAAAACAACGGACCCAAATGGAGAAATCGCCACCAATGGAAAACAATGCTCATGCAGAAGAATAACAATTGATCATTGAGTAATAAATGTTCCTCAGAAACACGATTGCTCCGACAATTTAGGAAAAACAGAAGTTGCATGCATATTAAATTTAACCAAACACCAGAAGATATAAACATATTTTTGAGCTGTAACTCTCCGAGTAATTTCAATTAGAAAACCAAGTTTTGACGGTTGTAATACTTGTGAGTGTTTAACATTTGAGAGGGTGTCTTATTACCATGAACAGCTAAATCATTGGATGCGTTTCTTTCGTTGCTATTCAGGTCATTCATAAACTCGCCCCATCTAGGTTCTAAAATCAATGTTTTTGTTAGATTTTGTTGGGTTATGGCCACGCATGATCCGATAAACACATCGTCTATCCAAGATAAGCAGTATTTTGTTCTATTCTCCTCGAACTCGTTTCTATCTTGAGCCGTGCAGTGGTGAGGACACTCAACGGCCAAATCGTGAACAGTTTTCATGGAGAAAATGTTGATCGGTCCCAGACAAAAAAAGGGATAGGTTGGACTGGGATATTGTTCAGTGCTGACTGCAAAGTAATCTGCGCGCATCGGTGGGATATTCCCCGAGCATGATGAACCAGTATAGAATCTGACGTGTTTTTCTTCCGTTGCTGCTGAAGCTGCTTGTCGCTTGCCGCTTCCATCTACTTTACAGAAGTTAATTATTCGAAATTTTTTCACTATTCATGTTCAGCTAGTATTTCTAGAAACACAAAAAAAACGGCGAGTCTCTTCAAAAAAAACGAGTGAAAACGAAATAAAATATTTAACCAAAAATCTATATTTTAGATCATTTGACTAGTAAAATGCTGCCCGTAGAAGTTCCATGGCAATTTCTTAGCCTGTTTAAGCTCCAAAAAAATTTGTTATAACGAAAAAATTTTTATAGATATAGTTTAAGCAGACTTCTCTGAAAAAAAAATCATAATATCATTTAAAACTAAAGAGATTACTTAGAATAGGGCTGGATGTGCCAGTTTAGTTCCTTAAAAAACTGGTTAAAGCTGAAATTAGACAATTGTATTTGATTGTATGACTGATTTCTATTTTTTAATTCTTTCTTTCGTCAATTTGAACAGCCTGAAAAAATTTTTTTTCAAACTACTGTAAAAAAGTTTGATAGTACTATCAGCTCAAATCACAACCGAAAAAGCTTGATAGCTTGAATCACGACTGACAAAGCTTCAAATAATTTCAAGCTGGTCCCAATTTTACGTTTAATTGTAGTCGGCACATGAAGCAGCGAGCGTGGACGACCCGCATTCAAATCCAATAACTCTTTGCATATTTAGAGATATCATTATTTTTCCGCGCATTTATTGAAAATGGGGAGGAAATTTGTGTTCTGGTGTGTTTTAGTTTTTTTCCAAGCAAAATCAGGTACCATAAAAAATTATGGGAATGCGTGGAGTGATATATCGAATTAAAGGCCTTTCAGTCGTGATTCGAGCATTAAACATTTTTCAAAAACTTGTCCCATTGTCGAGAAAAAATAATTCAATTTTTTTATAGTCAGTTCAATTTTGAGCGAGTAAAGCGATCGAATAACTATAGTTATTTTGAAATTTAACTTTTATTTAACAATTTAATAGACTTTTTGGCTAAAAATCTAATTTTACTATAAAGAAAATTAATTTTGGATGTTTAATTTAGTGCTTCTTTGGCAATAAAGGTTTTCTAGAAAAACGTTGTTTAAATGATTTCTATTTCTTGTTTGTGATTCATTTTTTGAAGAACATTTTTAAAAGTTTTTTAGATTATGGTCGGAACATTGTGCGCTACATGCACAACAACCGGTTTTCTTGCTACAATCAAAAAGAGGTGAGGTAATTGCATTTTCGCCTGTTGAACCTTATTTTGTCTAAAATACTTTTTTCACATATCGTCGTCAGAACTGTTGTGTTTGTATTGAATCGTTAACAAAACTTGGACGCAAAAGGGCCGCTCCAAACTTTTGATTTTTGGTCTCAAAATTTATTTTCATTTTTATTTGTTTATTTAACCATATTTTCACTGTTTCGTCGACAAATGTATAGTTGTTCTTGAAAAAATTGATGTCTTGCGAGTAAGTTATTCGTCTTTAAAGTTTTCCCTAAAAATTTTTAATCCAAAAAATTTAATCTAGGCAAAAAAAGTATGTTTGTAAAAGTATGGCTTTAGCGAGTCGCTGATCGGTGAAAGAACTAATCAGGACTCAGTTTTTGCACCGATACCAGCATTGTAATAATTGCACCAGTATCAATATTGTAGTAATTTTATTACCTGATATATTGACCTGAAGTAAACTGTGGAAAAATACGATGTTTCGATCGAATGTTTTAATTCGTTATTTTAGCGCGAACTTTTGGGCCTTTGTTTGTCCTTTCTCATGAGCAGAGCTTGTTTTGAAGATGTTTTTTTGCAAGATCCATATCTTCATAAACCTTTTTCTTTTTCGAAAAGTCAGACCTTTTTTCATGTTGGTGTCTCGATTTTGTAAAGTGACCACCACTTGTTTCAAGTCATTTTTTGAAGCGCCATTTCTGTCCTCGCTCCAAAGCGCCTGTGTGTCTAAACTTTTTGACCGTTCTCTGTCACTATATTCAAGATTTGGTGCTTAAACATAAGTTTTCTCGGTTTTTCCTTCTGTCGCTTTAGTTGTGAGGCTGCAATTGCCAATCTTTTGAGGTGTTCCTTTTTCAAAAGATCAGACATAGCAGAAAAATATTTTTCTCATAATAAATTTGCGTTTTTTTGAAAATTGTCTCATAAGTTGATTTCTATGCCGTTTTTTTCTGGTTTTTCTACCCTATGTATCTAATGATAGTACTGCTGCAAGTTTAATCGATTTGATTTTTTGGCCAACAACATCATTACACACCTATGTTTTTGAAATTGTAAATGGTTTGAGTTAATCTTTCGACTAAGCCATTCTCTGTGGTCCCATTTGGACAATGTTTTTATTCTTTTCTATGCTGTTATCTAGACAGAATTGCTTCATCGCATTTCCTTTGAATATTTTCAAACTTTATCTTCGATTTTCCCCTTTTGTTTTTGTAAGCCTAACCGAATCAGTTTTAGGGTAGAATCGGCAGCACTAAAGGATACAGTTTTTTTCAGTGTCATTTTGGGTCGGTCCTGCTGATTCAATTTTCTATCACCTGACGCGGCTGCGATAACATAGGGAGCAATTTTTAAGCATTTTTCTGTATAATTTACATCATTCTCGTACCATGTCAAGATAGCTGTGGCAATCTTGCGCTATGTTAGGAAAATCTCTATGCATATGGGTCCAAACACTGGTAAATTGAGACGTCCAGCAGCGTTTTTTGTTCTGGGCGCCCGCGATGAACTCTTATCATGGCCGCCTCCCTGAGTTGCAATGGGACAGCAAGCGTGTTATCTAATAAAATGCTATCGTCCGCAACTGACATGTGATTCTAGTGCAGTTCTAGTGCATAATAGTTCTAATCCATGACAATCTCTTCTCTGTTTATCCAGCCACATATCCACACTGGTGGTAAGCTCTGTCAATACGTTTTTTTTCGGAGAGAGGGTTCAAGTTACCAAGGTTTTGCTTTCCCGGCTGTTGCGCCAGTTGGAATCGGGAATTGTGTTCTCCTTGAATAGTGACTTGATTTCGATTCTGGCTGGATCACGCTTATTTCTGGGCTTAATTTCTCCTCGGCGTCCTTTGTTTAAATGGATTTCTATGTTTATCGTCTTTTTTCTGCTAATTTCAATATCAACGTTACTCTCGGATAATCCAGAGTTTTGATACAGTTAGTAGATTAGAGGGAGCAGTTTTTTATCGGTTTTTTTTCTCCCCCGGTTTTGCTCATTCCGCACTTAATTTTAGAGGTGACTGTTTCCTGCTTTGTTATCATACATGCCTTCCTATCATACTTTTCGTCTCGTTCGTTCGATGATCACCGTTATTGTTTGTTCTGTTGTTTTGTTCAATTAATCTAAGATGGTGAAGTTTCTATTCTAACAGTGTGACAACCTGTCACTGAGTGTTTTGCAATCTCTAGAAGTTTCTTGAATTTTTTCGTGGTTTTGAGTTCTTTTAAATCACTCAGTATACTGTTTAAGTTGCCTCATGCTTTGTGAAATCTCTTAACTGAAGGTATAACGATTTTTTTGTCTAATTTAAGTTTTCCCATGGATCATTCGTAGTTTTTCTAAATAATAAAACAACGATTGCATGGTCCCTACCACATTCGTGCTCGACTTTGGAATTAACTGGTAATAACTTTCCACCCATCTGTCAATTGATTTTGGTTTTTTTGCAAATTGTTACTACTTAGTGGTGTAGTGTAGTTAAAGCTTTGTGGTCTGTCGCAAAAATCCAGTTCAATGGTGGAGTGCTTTTTTCTTGATTGTTTAAAAGCACCTCGAAGCAAATGAGATTGAGATCCAATCCCCGTATCTGTTTCATGGATCCTAATAATCGGTATGTGAAAAAAAGCCTTCGCCGCTTCCTTTTTCTCAAATGTTGTGGCATGATTTAGCCCGCCAATCGATTTTTTTCAACTTTGTGGTTTTCAACTTCTTCTTTCGTTTTTTCGTTTCAACACGACCTCAGTTTTCAAGGGGTCAGGCTGACTTCTTTCTGATTTTGAAACAGAAAAGCATTGATTTTGCAATAGATGACCGCAATTGTTCCGGGCTATTTAAGGACCTGGTTTTAAAATTACTTCCTCTTTGCTAGTTTTTCCTGTTACCTCATTAGTTTTCGCCGCCAATTGCTCTAATTATTGTCTCAACCAGTCATATTTGTCGTTGAAGATTTCGCACTTAGACATTTTGAAAACAAGATTCTTTTACGCTGGAATCAAGTTTTCCATGTTTCCTGGGTGTTTATATTTTTGGGTGGTCATGATAATTTTCTTTCCGATACGATGATTATATCACTTATTTAAAAAATATCTTTAAAAATATTTTTAAAATATCTTTAAAAAATTTTTAAAAAAATGTAGTGGGGTTATCTGATTTTGGGGTTATATGAGAAGGGGTTAAGAAAAAGGGGGTTACAAAACACGGGGTGATAAGCTTGGGAACCATCTTCCTTGACTCTTTAATCAATCTATCTAAAACTTTTTGAAAGTCAGCCAGCACATGCGCCAAGCAATAGAAACCTGCTAGAAATCAAAAGTACCTGTCTCGCTTCCCTTGTTGATTTTAAAGTTACATTGTCTTGCTGTTTCTTCAGCTAATTTCAGTCTACTATACGAGTACTTAAGATGTAATGCGATGAGCTGCAAGGTACCTGGCTGTTTTTGCCGTCACAGTCTAGCTTGTACCATCCTCCAGTTCCTCAACTTTTGACATTTGGTAGCGTGGAAAACACACAATAAAACATTCACGAATGCACTCCTTTTATTTGTTAATTTGACCCTCGCTTAACAAGTTTTGCAATTTAGCTTTTTTCCTGATATTAGGATTACTTTAACTTTTTTCTTGTCTTAGGCGTACAAAATAAATAAATTTCGAACTTACCACATGGTTTTTCAATTCCGTTTTCTATCCAATGGCTCATTTAAGTTAGCTGATCTCACAGTAGGTAGTATGTCGAGCCTCAGTTCCACATTTTGCGTTGTTTTCTGTGAGGTTGGTATGCCTACCCTAGCTTCGAGATCTAGCCCAACGAAGCCTCTCCTCTTTCGTTCGGCAATGACCAGCATTGCCCTTTTCTTGAACCAGCCTGCCAGGTGTATATCCGTCTGCAAGCTTCCAGGATTAGTATGGGTTTCTGGTCTTAGTTCAAAAACTGCACTGGAAGTTTGATTGTTTCTGCAGGAACAAGTTTGGCACTACCTGAAGCTTCTACAAAATAGTTCGCCGTTGCACTGTTCGGATTTGACACGGCTGCCCAATTCTACAGTCACGTGACCATGTAAAACCTCATATTGCTCTTTCTCATTAACTAACGCCTTCATAAATTTCGTTTTGTTGAATTTTGGACCGTTGCAAATGTCAATTTTTTTTTTTCATTTCTTGGCTGTTCCTGCATTTCTTCTCGTTTTCAAGTTCTTTGTTCAAATTAAATCTCAATTTTTTCGAATTGAATTGACATTGTTTCAAGTTCATTGCGCGTTTCAAAGTCTTTAATGGAAATTAATTCTCCGTTTGAGTTGCTTGCTAACTTCTCCTGTGCAATTTTACTCTCCTCTTCTGATTTGCAGGCGCTTCTTTGAATGGCTGGACTGATCTTCAGATGGCTTAATGTGAATTTTTTTTCATATTTCATGCTTTTTTCTCATTTCTGTTCTCAAATTTTCCTGTTGATTTCGATCGGTTGTTTTTGCGGTTGTTCCTAGATCCTTTCCTAAATCTACTCTGATTTGAAATTTGTTCTTGATTTCGCTCTGCCATTATTGGTTACTGCTTTATCTTTAAGGTTAACACAGTGCTTTGCTTTATCCTCCTTCTGAAATGCCATGTATGCTTGATTTCTGAACTCCTATAGTAGTCTTTTTAATGTGCTCGAATTTTTCTGCTTTTTTCAAGACTTCGTCTGCGTCTTATGTCTCAAATAATAGCAAGTCCTGCAGCGCAATTTTCTTCCTTCGTGATGGAAATAAGTCCCCGATAAGGTCCTCTGCTTGTACATTGAGTGCGACTTGAAATGTTTCAAGCTGTTTATTGTTTTTGTTCCTTCTGTTGATTATTTTGTATGTATCGTATGTAACACTCTTGATTTTCTCAAGGTTATTCTTCGCTAAATCTACTAGCTCTTGATTATTTTTCATGTGTTTTTTTTCTAAGTCTCTTTTTGCTTTCTGACACCCAATGCCAAGAAAAGCTTTGGTACCAATCGTTTGGCAACGCCGTAATATTACCCATTGTGGCCAACTTTCGGATCTGTTCAAAATTTTTCTTAATCCTCCGCCACCAATTTGTCTGTTTTTTGTTTGTATTTTTCAACTCTAGCTGTTTTTACAGCTGCATCTGCGCTCGGTTGTGGTGTTTCCGGTCTCAGCAGTGGCTCCTTCAAAATGTTCTTCGTTTAGCTAAGTAGAATCACCTGGTCGACCCTTTCTGTGACCATCGGAGCCATCAGAAATTGATCAACTATGTGTTGAATAACCATGGTGGGTCCGAATTTGTTTTTTTTTATAGTACACTTGATGTTCTGAGCGGAGTAAACTGTGGTAAATATGTGGCTTTATCGATTGTTATAATTTTAAGTTTTATCTCGATATTTTAGGCAGTGCCGTTTTATTTTACTCTCGTGAGTAACTTTAGCACTGAAGTGACCTTGAATATAACATAAGTAAAAAACAAGCTCGATTAGTGTATATTAGACAATATCCCAAGATTATTCCATGTTCACCATTACAGATTTATCTCGAAAAAAGTATTTTTAGGGTTTTTTTTCAAAAAGATTTGGCCAAAAATTTTGAGGAAAAATTGGTCCACGTTTTTAGGTAACTTTTTGCCCAGTAGTTTTTTTGCAGACAAGCAAAATTTTTTGTGGTAAAAATCTGCACAAAAAATCTTGAAAGATAAATTGGCGCGTAAATTGTCTAAAGATTTAGCCAAAAATGACTCTTAACTTACACCTTAACTTTTGAATTTGTTTTATTCTCATAAAGTAAATTAATTCTTTTTTGCAGAAGTTGCTCGTTATCCAGCTCGTTTTGGACAGCGGTCAGAAGATATTCCGTTTGGCGCAGTCGGACATACGTATCATCGTCGGCTTTGATGAGATATTCCGCTTGAGGGCAAAAACAAGAAGCTACTTTCAGTCCAATCAAGTATTTTATAGTGGCGCCTCTCTGTGTAATATCATAGAAATTTGCAACTACAATATCTTCGAAAGAAGCATTTTCCATTTCAAGTCGTTTTCGCTCCTTGTCGTTACTCGGTTTTCCCACGAGAAAAAACGTCGCCCAATTTCCCGTTAAAGCTCCTAAAGATCACCTCAAATTCAGTTGGCTCAAACCGTTTTTTTACTCTGTAAAACAAACAATTATTAGAAAATGAAAAGGAACTAATATCAAACAAGCCAGTCGGGTTTACTATATTACGACATCCAGTTTTGGTCAGCCAACCTAATAATTGTTCAAAAATTTGAGGGATTGCGAAAAAACGCAATTTTCAGGCCAAAAATATCCAAATTTTTCAAAATGCCATTTTAGCTTTTTTCTAGTTTCGTGACTATCGAATTTTTGTACTTCTTTGGAATATCTCGGAAGACCAGTTTGGTCAAAGAGTAGGAACTTTTAAACTTTCAAAAATTTCGTAATATTTTTGTCTTTTTCTTGCTTGTGCCGGCTAAATGCAGCCTCGCCTATGCGTGAATCAATTTTTTTTCTGACAATCAGAAGCACCTTATAGAGAACACTAGATCTGCTTTTCTTCCTGAGCTGTATTAAAAAATACGAAAAAAGCAATAAACTGATCTGTTTTGGATAGTTAAAGGGCATTGATTGGTTGAGGGTTTTCGCGCAATCAATCCTTCGGGTCTTTTCGGTTATACTCCCCAAAATGATGAAAATTGAAATTGAAAAATTGGATTGATTATACTTAGTAATGCTATGCTGATTTTAATTATTATTACCAAAATGCGAATTAAATGACCATTAAAACGCATTTGGCCTCGAATTTTTGAAATTTTGACAAAAATTTAAAAAAAAAGAGCCAGTTTGAGGCTTAATTAAAGAAACTTGGAGGGGGAGGGGGAGGGGTATTTTTGTCTTGAACGAGAATAGTGCCCCCCCTCTGAATCACTTTAAGGTGATCCTTTCCTTCAGAATACGCGCTGATATTAGCATAAGTCTTTCGAATAACAGAGCGAAGTTCCACACTCTGCAGTCGACTGAAAATGAAGAGAATACGATATCTCGGCAGCTCGGGTCGACAGCCTTAAAAAGTGTGTAAACTTTATATCTATGATTAGAGTTTAAGGACAACAGCTTCAAAAATTGTTTTGGTCAATACTAAGAGACGACCGAAATAAGGGATGGCAAGTAATTGAAATTGAAAAAAAATCTGAAAAAGATAATATTTTTTTCAAGTAAAAAGCAAACGCTGATTCTTGTGCTTTTGGCAGATGTAAGCGCAAAAAAGCAAACGTTTTTTATTTTGCCAATGAAAATTTTTGTTTCTTATTTTTCTGTTGCCCGATTTTTTCTATACCGATTTGTCTGTGGTCCTTTTTCTAAGCCCAAAAAAAAAACATAATCAAAGTAATTTTCATTTTTCTAAAAGAAGTTGTGAATATTTCTGACTTAATCGGTACAAATTTACACAACCTTTAAAGCTTGTCAAGTTGTGAACAATTATTTCGGTTTCATTGAGCATTTTATTCACTGGCGCATCTGGATGAGTTCGCAAGTCATGAACTAGATTTCTGTTCAGACATTCGTTGAGGGCTGAAAGTTTTCGATTCCAAATATATCGAGTTTTGTATTCGTTGATTTTGGATAAAGTTTTATACCCTAAATGTAATTTATTCAAATTGAAACTACCAAATACAACCATAATAACAAATAAAATAATGCGATACTTCGTCATTTTTTTTCGTTACTAATGATTGCAGGGTCGTGTTTTCATAGCCTAACTTGTTTTTTTGATGTTGAACTTATGAACTTAATTTACTCCTGCAATTATTCGGCATAAGTAAATGAACTCAAAGCAGGAAACGCGCGCTGTAAACATTAGTTTTGACCAAATTTTTAAAATGGTACGAGAAAGCACTTTTTGTGTGCTCTCAAAATTAGTTTTCTCAAATTCGGTTATTTCAAATATCTTAGTAGTAATTCATTCCAAATCATTCCCAAAACACCTGTAATACCCTAATGAAAACCGAATTTGAGAAAACTAATTTTGACAGCACACAGAAAGTGTTATCTTGTACACATTTTGAAACATTTGGCTAAAGATAATGTTTTCAGCGCGCGTTGAGTTAAATTACTTGTGCCGAAAAACTGGTTTATTGGCTGAAAGTGTTTTTTTTTCAACAAAATAGAATAAACGAGCTGATTTGGAGAAAACTGCTAGGTTCTGCTCTAAAACGTTGATAATGGAACAATTTTCTACCTTAAAATGAGTCTCCTGCAAAAAATATATAAAAGTTGCATGCACCCATGTGGCTGAGACGCGTCCAGACAATTCGGCCAAAGACAATTCAACCGATTTGAAATTCAGACAATTCAGCCAAAAGTGTGCAGACAATTTAGCCAGAGACAACTCAGCCAATAATAGTGACCGCCGCAGTCGCGCCAACGTCTTGCGAGCTTGCCAACAGAGGGTAGGACTCTATACAAAATTTAGAACCGGTTATCGCCGCTTAGCGGCGACGCGCGCGTAGCGCGCCCACCGGCGACCCTAAACCGAGAAATAACTCCCATTCCGATTTATTCTTTCGAATCTAGCGTTTTGTAAAACTGGCTGAAGTGTCTCAGGCTGAATTGTCTGTATATTTTTGGCTGAATTTTCTGAATTTCAAATTGGCTGAATTGTCTGTGGCCGAATTGTTTGCTTGCCGGCTGAGAGTTCTGTTTAAAATGTTTTGCATCTTCGAGATGAAAAAAGAACCGATTGTATCTGCACAAACTGCTCAGAGTTTTGACTGCATTTTGACGAATCTAAACTGTTGTTACAGGAAATTTGAAAAAAATGTTCTAGTTTACAAAAATGAGCCCTAAAAATAATTCTTGCAATTTCAACTACTGATTGACATATATAAAATCTATTAACAAAACCGAGTTAATTTGCAATCTAAAACTTAATAATCATTCATAATTAAGAGTGCGGAATTTCGTTTTGAAAAATTTCCGGGCGGTCCTAACTTGCTACCGATATGCGCTCGTTCTAAAGGTAACAAATTTGCAGTTGCTTATACATAAAGCCGCAGAGTTGAATAAGCCGCAAAAACCGTTTCAAACTTGGAATTTATCTTAGTAAAAAAATAACCCAAGAATGTATTTCTCAGCATTTGCTTGAGAGCTGTAACACTAGTTAACTTACTCGAGTAAAATCACAAAACTTTAGCCACGTCGATTCAGTGTTTGCTCGGAAATAAGTGTTATGTAAGTTGAGCAAATCAGTATTCGAAAAACTCTCAACGATAATCGCATTCGACGTTTAAAAAAATTACAAGAAATAACGTTAATTTTATGATCCCAATTATTGCGATGAAACCAAATATATCATATCTGACATATTCCAAAATTTGTGAAGTAACCCATTTCAGTCAGATCATAGGGTATGACAGAACTCTCCCGCGATCGTAAGATTGAAATCACCAATTGACGAATGAATTTTGTCTAAGAGTGTGCAATGAATACATAGATCTTAGCAGGATAAAGAGCAGACCTTAACATAAGCAGACCTTGACTTAAGCAGACCTTGACTGGCAAGGCAACTACATGGTATCACTAATGATATCCTCAGATAGATGGTATCATTACCACAGCAGGACAACATCCCCTTGTGGGAAAAATTGTTACAGTTTTCATATTATAATAACATGAGGAGTTTTAAAACTACTTGTAAACAATTCTTTCTACAAAAAGGGCTGGTGAAAGTTTTTCGATTAAGTTTAGAGTATGATAAAGTTAACATCGCCGTCTTGGTTAAAGCGGTGTTTGAATGAATAGAATAACTTGGCTTTAAGTTTAAATTTAAACCAATGAGATCCGAACGTTTTTCAGACAGCTGTATGCATTTTTTTTTCAAATCAAAAAGTGGGGTCCTAGAACTTAACTTGGTTGTCTGGAAGATTGGGCGTCAGTAAAGCTAGTCATGCATACCAAATTTTGTCACTTTGATAATTTATAATTTAGTTAGGCTATGATCTTGCTCGAAGTGCTTGTAAGAGTTGTGGAATTTTTGTTTTGAAATGCTCGTAATAAGTTGATAAACGAAACTGGGGTTGATGGTTGTAAGAACAAATCATAAAAATGTCTCAAATTCCGGTACAGAATAAAATGAAGGATAGGTTAAATGAATTGCGAAGGTTGAAAGAATACTGGGCTTATCAGGTGTGGATCTGACAATTTGACAAAAAAATGTTGAACTCTCTTCAAATACACTTTAGACTCTATTTTGCTGAAATCTTCTGCACTGCGCCTCCGGTAAATGCTTGAAAAATTTGGCCAATTCGTTGGAAGGTTTGGGTCTAAAAATGCCGATTTCTGGTGCGCACGATTCAGTTGTTTCTATCTTTGCAAAAATTTGTATTTTGCGACCCCCCCAAAAAAAATACAGTGAATTCCAAAAGGTGTTCATAGAATAGTTTTAGAGTTGGCCAGCAAAATTTTGCAGTCGTAAAAAAAAACAAAAAATTATGATTTTTACTGTGCGCTTGACACTCGATTACATATCTAGTTGTTGGTCGTCAAAGCAGATCAAATTTCGAGCCACTGCTAAAAATAAGACTCTGAGAATTAGACAGAGAACGAATTTAGACTGAAATTATATCGTCCGTGATTCACTAACATTGATTCAACATTGATTGAAGGAACTGCCACAGTCAGACATTTCTGCCATGATATGCGAGGAGAATTGACAAACTGCCACTTATAGACAACGCAACATTATCAGAGCAACATCAGGTGAAGGAGGAGGATGATACAATAAAACAGCCCCGTGAGTCGACAACTCGAAGCCGGCGACATTTGGTACTATATTTAAAACCGGCAGCCAGAAACGCGACGAATTGACGCTAGGCCAAATAATCCAACCAAACAGTTCAACTACACTCTTAAAATGTTCACTCGTTATCACTTTATAAAATCACGTGTTTTTACTTGACAAAATCTTGCGAAAAAGGACCACTAGAGCAACTTGAATTTCAATCGAAATACTTGAATTTTCATGTGTTTCCATTCAAGTATAACAACGAGAGCATTCCTTTATTCATTATGCTCACGTATGTATTTGGTTTTTCTTCTAAAAAATATTTGAAAAATATAAGTACCCTTTCTCTAGTCGTTGCTCGCGTGTTTTTACTTGCATATTCAAGTAAAAATTACTTGGAAACTCAAGTATCTTCACACGAAAAAATGAACCCAAGCTAACCCAGCTTACCCATGCCCCCTCCCATTTTTTGGCACATATGGGGTTATTAAACTTGGTAACAAAATAGTTTGAACCTTTAAAGAATTATTCTCTCCTATGGCTGAAAAATCAAGTGTGCAGTAAAATCGGCGGACTCAGGGAGATCAGGAAGCTAAAATTATGAAATTCACTGGACTGATAATAGAGTCGATTTGAACCCGGCATGCGAAAGTCCGAACCTATTGGAACATCATGTTAAGCCCTATTGGAACATCATCCGCCCTATTGGAACTTAGTCTCTGCCGGATGGATTTGGACAAAAACTATGATGTAGACATCGCTAAGGGAAATTTAGAACCTTAGACCCTCGAAAGAACTTTTATTTGACCGTTGGGCTTTTACGATCAAAATAGCGTTGAAAACCCCGGGATTAAAACCGAAAAAGGGTATTCCCCTGCCCAACAATTGGAAATGTGAAGCGGTTAGATGACAAATAATTGGGAGTAAACTTATTCATTGGGGAAGAACGCAGAAGCCAAGGTGATATAGTTTCTAAATTGCAACATTGAATTAGTGGGTTGAAAAAACGTGAAACTAAGCAAACATTCGGCTTAACTTAGCTATGATAGTAAGGCTATTAAAAGCAACTCAATTAGACCAAAAAATTAGTCCCCGTGGAAAATGGCAGTGAAATGAGTGCTGTACAAAAAGTAAGCCTCTCAAAAAAGATGAATGGACAGGATAGTCAGTTAGCTCGTTGAAGCTAACTTTTATGGTCTAATTAGACCCATAAAAGGCGAATTACATATAGATGGAAACTTTAGATGCTTAACATGATGTGAGATTCCATAAAATTGGACTTGATATTTGCACGACTCAGTTAAAAACACCCAAAATGAACTTGAAACTTAGTAGTAGTATCGTCAGAAGAACAATTCATTTAGAACTTCGTTCAATTATTAATAAGCAACTAGAAAGAGAAGAGAAATTGCAAAGTAAGCGCAACTTTAGAGGGAGTGGTGAGAACCTTCAGAGGGTAAACAGAATTTGGAAAGATTGGAGAAAAAAATCTTAGCTAAGTGACTCTGTGTCTCATTAACTGATTTAGTAAGTTAGTTGAATTGAACTGAACCGAGGGCAGATTACGGGTACTTGCGATTTGAATAGTTCCGAAGGTAATAGTAGTTTAGTTGATTTGAACCGTAGATTAATGTCGGGTTGATTTAGTTGCATGAGCAGATTGACTTGTTGCAGTTGGTCTCTATGGGTTTTAGATAACGAAGCAGTGACTGAACAGAACGCAACGCGGGCTTCGTTATATAAGTAGTTTAATAGTAGTACGTTGTAACTTACTTTTGTTTCATCTGAAATTGAAAAAGAATTTACATATTGTGTATACAGTCCGCTGAACCAGCTAGAAACGCAAAAGAAGAGCCGCAAGAGCACAACGCAAGATTGTTGATATTATCGTGTTTTAGTTTTCCCCTCTATATCACGGTATAAAGGGGAGTAACTCTGGGGTCGTTGAGTAGAGTGAGTACGTTTTTATAGTAGAATTTAGTCCCTGCAAATCAGAGAATATCTATCAAAAAAACTCAAAAGCTGCAAGGCCTGGCCAAAGATGATCCATCTCCTACGTTATCCCATAGTCAAAGCTGAGTTATTTTGGTGGAAAATAATCTTTTGGCAACTGGAGGCCGTTTTTTGGGGCCAGAGTTTTCATGTGGTTTCATGGTTGTCGCCAAGATTGGCCAGGCTGTTCGAAACCTGAAAATAAAAGTAAAGTTTGAGCGCCTCCTTGCCTTATTCCAAACTTTATCCTTAAATTGAAATAGAAGAAATACTCAATCTTAGTATCTCAAAGCGAACGCCTTACTACAATGCCATTTGTTCCCATTGTTTTTTTTGATAAGCCCCGAATAGGTATGCATAATTAACAATTATAAAATTAGTGCTAATTTTCAATTGACCATAACTTTGCTCAAAACAAAAGATTAATGAGCTAATAGTGGTTTTTTATTTATACCTCAAGCGAAATTTCACGAATAAGTTTTTCAAAAATGTTTTTGAAATTCTTCAGGTTCGAGGAAACTAATCTCGATGTTTTCGATGTTTAGAGGAAATTAGCGACTGGCGAAAGTGTTCCAAGCTAAGTCCCTTTGCCATTTGTTTCACCTTAGAATTTTGCATTTAGCTATTCTTTGAGGCTAACATAAGTGAATTTCAATCTGTATTTGAAAACTCTCAGACAAATCTTGGTTAAGAAAAAAATTTGAAAACAACTTGTTTTTTTAAACAAATTTATATTTGATTGCACTGATTATCAATACTTATAAAACTGCTCGTATGTCAGGTTAAAATTTTTTTAATGTTTCGATTGCACTTAAAGCCTATTCAAACGTTTCTTTTTGGTTAAAAATTTGAGAAAAATACTTGAGAAAATTTTTTTCTTCATTATTCCCCCTCACGCTATGTAAAATATTAAGGGTGTGTTTAATATGTGTCTCGTATTGTGATAATATGACTAAATTGCTGGCCTAAAATCAATTTGAAACGCATTAATTTGCTTTTTACGCGTGTTATAAATCAGCAACATATCGCACTTTAATTATCCCTAATTGGCCTTTAATTAGCAATTTTGAAACCCCCGTAATTTTATAAAAACTATTGCAGGTGAAATGTCCTTTTAAGTTTGAGATCAAGACGACAATATCTTTAAAATGGTTAGAAAAATTTTTGTTGAAAAATGCTTGGTTAACAAGTCGAAGAATGACTGAATAAAAAAACCACAACAAGCATAAATTTTCCCCACTTTCTTCAAAAGTCGGAACAATAAAGCAATTTCTGCGCTACAGCAATTCAAAATTACATAAAAGTTAGAACTTTTGTCAACTTGAAACTTAAATCAATTACCAAAGATTTTTAATTTGAACATCAGAGAAATTTTGATAAACGCCGTTTTTGTTTTCGTACTGAGTGTTTATTGTTTTACGCGGTGGAGGTGGCAGCAATGATGTAATACATTTTTTAGCCTGGCGTTTTTAAAAAAGCATCATTGAACCTAAATTTCCCAGAAAGGTAGAATTGAGCAATACTCCAAAAAAGTCCCTAAATAGACACCTTGAGTGCAAGAAAAAAGTTAATAAATTACAGTTATTTGAAAGAAAAGTAAAATTTTTGTTTCGATCATTTGAAAATGGGGATTCATTTTGTATTCTGGTTTGTTTTAGTTTTTTCAGTTTTTTTTGTTTCACGCAAAATCAGCTACCCTAGATAATCATCGGAGAGAGTTGAGTGATATTGCATATTAAAGCACTTTCAGTCGTGATTCGAATGATATAAAAAAAATTTCGATTTTTTTTCATTGTCGAATAAAAGCGGGTTAAAACTTTTGATTTTTACTTCAATTTTTATCGAATATAGCGAGCGAGAAGGCTTACAACAGCTTAATTATGCCTACAAATTTCTTTATTATGCGTTTTTACAGTCATTTTTTCTACCAAAGTTATTTTTCAATTGGCTTATTTCGCTTATTTTACTATGACTGTCAAATTTGCCTAATGTCTAGTTTTTCGCTCAGCTCCTTTTGTCACACTAGGTCGAAAAAAGACGCTATGTTGAATTAATTTTTTGTTATATATTTCCAAGACTGGTCGGAAAATTCTGTGCTACTTGCACAGTAATCGGCTATCCTTGTTTTTCATTTCTATTTTTTTCATTTTGTCTATTTTATAATAGGCAACCATTCATAGTGAAACCCTCAGACCAGAAGGACCAAGATATTGAATATTCTCAGCCAATCGTAATTTAGTATTCGGAAATCTGAAAGAAAAAAGAAGGGTTATTATCAGTCATTTTTTTTGAAAAATTTCAAGCTAAACCTCTACACTATAAACTAAAAGTTGGTCTCTTTTTTATTAAATTGAGATGCTGACTTCAAGCCCACTGCGTTAGCATAAACAGGAAAATGATAAAGAAGAAAAATTGTGAAAGTCTCAAGCTTGAGTAAATCCCCCAGGCCGAGGGCCCACAAAATGTCAGCCAATCATAATATAATTTTTAGAAAATTGGTTGAAAGAGGGATGAAAGTCAAAAGTCTTAGACTTTTTGAATGGCTCAATCTAATCTACTGTACAGCCACTTTAAAAGTTCCCCCGATCTTTTGTTGGGTTTAAATGCTGAAATTAAACCCGCTGTATATAAAAATGACTAAAATAATCGAAACATGCTAACATTAGGTAAATTCAGAATTTCAAATAACATTTTTATTTGGAAAAAATAGAGAAGGCATGCAAAAAGGTCAACCAATCTTGCAAGTGCTTGAGAGTTTTATGAAAATAACTTATAAAACAAATTTTGTTAATAAAAAAATATAAACGTGTGAGGACCACGATATGATCAAACTGATTTGTCTCAACCTTAATAAACCAAGTTTTGGAGTGTAGAAAAGCTCATTTTTCAGAAAAGATAAATCTAAATAGATGATATCATTCAATTATACAACCACTTGGACAAAAATTAGGCAATCTTGCTTTTAATAAGAGCCAAAAAAAATTAATTTGAAAAAAGATTAAATACGAGCTTCATGAGTAACATTTAGAAAAACAGAAACAAAACTCTTTTCTTTGCAAACTTTTGGTGAATTTGAATGAAAACTGCTTCTGGCATTAAGAACTATCGGAGAGTGTGCCGCTTGAGTAGACAAATTTCTTATTTGTTAAATGAAAAAAAATTGCGTGATGTTTGTTCTTGTACTGAGTAAGTTCAAAAGGCGCTGCGTCAGCTCTTTAGAAGCAAAATTTTCAAAAGTCCAAATATATGATACTAATAAACAGTTGAACCGGTCAAGCTTTTTTACACAAATCGTCAGTGTGAACTTTAAGTTCAATAACAGAACCAAAACAATCATTAGTGCAGAAATCTACGGTTGTTCAAACTTTCTACAAAGAATGCTATCAATGTCCGTTTTTGTATTTAAGAGTCATTGATATCCAACACTAATTTTCATTTTTTGAAATGTCTTTTTTTACAAAATCATAATTATTTTTTGCTTGATGTCATAATTGTTGTATAATTTTCAAAAAGATACATTTTGTTATCTGCAACTGTTTCTGGTAGATCATTTATAAATAATAAAGCTGAAAAAACCCAATATTGGATCATGCGACACCCTGAAATTCATCTTGGACATGTATATCTTGTTTTTTAGAGAAAAATAATAGTTTCGTCAAGTTGCATTGCTAGCTTCAAGTTAGAAGTATATTGTTTTGAACTACTACGATAGTTTACTTATTTCTCAACAGTTGCACTGAATAATTAATGGAAATTTTTTGCTACTTTGTTGCTATTTTTTTTTGTCAAATTGCAAGTTTCCTGGCGCTACAAATCGAATGTTGTCATCAACACTGCTACTTGATTGGCCATTATTGGTTGGCTGAGCAGCTGCTGCTGTAAACGCATTTGCGTGATTGCCATCTTGCGTTTGCGCTTGATTCACGTTCTGTTCGACGCCCGTCTCCGAGCTTCCTTCAATATTTGGTGGAGGTTGGGAGGGGGGTTGATAAGGCGGTAGAGGCATTTTCGGGTACCCTGTGGTTCCAGTTGAGGGTAAATTGGTGCCCATGTTTGGCTCGTATGGCGGTAGATCTGTATTATTTCCTGTCGCATAAAAGTTGTATGGACGACTGAACATCACAGGAGGAATCGGTTGAGCTTGCTGAGCGGAATTATTTTTGTCTGAAGTAAAATAACGAAGTTTATCGGATCTAGTTATCACTCCTTTGATATTTTGTTCCAACTGCTCTCGGAAGAGTATGAAAAAACTATGACGTAGCGTATTTTTTGCTTGCCCGTTTTTGATTTTCTAAAGAATGCTTGGAGTCTGAGGTTCTCTTACGATACAGCTCCTCGACAGATTCGAGGTCCTTGACTTAAGCAATAATTTTATAGAGTCCCTCTAAAACCTTATTGTTCCGACCGCAACCAACAAATATACCCAAATCAATCAATTCGAAAAGACCAAAGGTATTCGTCAAGAAAGCTAATTTGGAAAAAATACTTACAGAGTTGCTAGTCAAGAAAAATAAATCGCAGTTGGTTATTTTAGAGACCACTTTAATTTTTGTGCAAAATAACAGGATGCTAATTTTAACCATTCCACGTGTATTGATTAAACATGGGTCTTCGAACAAAATTATGCCGAAATCCGCATGATACAAAATTACTTGACCGACTGAATTCTTCTTTCAACGCTGAAAATTTTTTTCTACTCGAGAAAAGATTTTAATAAAACAGAAACCAGCCAAAACTCAGCTGAATAACATGTGGCCAAGCATGCTCTTTTGCTTACTTCGTGATGGTCTTGTCATTATTGTTCCAACCATTGAAAATGGGGGGACTTTGTATTCGGGTGTTTTAGTTTATTTCTTATTTTTGTTTTCCACGCAAAATCAGGTACCAAAAATGATGATCGGACTGGGTTGAGTTATATATCATATTAAAGCCCTTTCAGTAGTGATTCGCCTTTTCAATAGTGATTCAGTAGTGATTCCCATTTTGCCAACCCCCCATCTGATGTCGCATTTGTCAGATCTGGTAACGTGTATGCCAGATCTGGTCCTGTGTCTGCTCAATCTAGTCATGTGTCTGCCAGATCTGGTCATGTGTCTGCTCAATCTAGTCATGTGTCTGCCAGGTCTGGTCATGACTGATCCAGGCCTGATCAGACCTGAACGCTGACAAGAAAATCAGACCTGCGCGGGTCTGAGGCAGTTGTGCCCATGCGTAAAATAGACATGCCACAGATGTGGAACAGGCCTGAAAAAAGCCCGATTCAAAGGTGTTCAGACATGGTTTTTTTGAAGAACTTCAGAACGGGAAAATGAGAAATACTTCAGTTATGAGTTGTCGACTGATACAAATGGTCTCCAAACAATTTGTAAACATGTAAAACTTGAGCACTCACTACTTCGTGTTAGACAGAAGACTACGCAGACCAAGAACACAGAGAAGCAGCAGAAACATGTCAAACCCAGTCCAATCAGGAACCGGATAGCCCTGGAAGCATAAAAGAGGGGTTAATTCTACTTATTCCGTCCAATTTAACTTAACAGTTAACGCATCATTTTTCTAATTAAACGTGTTGTTCAAACAATGCACGTGTAATATATTTAATTTTGCACACCTTCAATTTTTTTTTAAAAAAAAGGAAGACCTTGTCAATTCTACTTACGAGGGGCAGAAATCGTGGCATTCGTTGTCTTCGCAGCAAACTTGTTCTTCGTGGCAGTGCCAGTCAAGAAAACATCCACGTCTGAAAGAAAAAATAACAGTTTTAACAAAACTTATTTGTGAAAATTTAGTTCTACCAACAAAAACTTCGCCTTTTTTAAGGTTAATTCAATTTTCTAACTCAGATTGTGCAGGCTGAAATGAACAAAAAACTGATTCCAACGTCAAATGGAGCAGTTTGAGGCTTATTAACTTCGTTCAGATTTGCATACTCGAAAATACATAGAGGTTTGCAAAAGTTTTAACAGAAAGAAATAATGAAAAACAACATATAACTACTTTCAGATCTGCGTACAAATGTTAGTTTTCAAAGTCCTTGCAAAAAAAACGATTCAAAATGGGCATATTCATCATTTCAACTATAGTTTCGTCGATTTCAACTTTTTGAACCATATTTTAGAGAGCTGCCAAAAATTAGGACAGACAGAATAAAAAAGACACAATAAGATTCCCGCATACATTTTAAGTGTTCATAATCGATTTTACTCTGATTAAAGTACCATCTATCTAAAAATGAAAAAAAACGAATACAATCAATTTATAATCGATTATATTCTTTCTTTTTCAAAGAAAATTAAAATCACTTATTGAACATCAAAATCATCTATTAGAAAACCATCTGTTTGTGATAAAATTACAATTTATTGTCTTTTATTAGTATTTTTTGATCTGACCATTAAAAATGGGGGGGGGGCTTTGTATTCGGGTTTGTTTTAGTTTTTTGTTTTCCACGCAAAATCAGGTAAAACAAATAATCATCGGACTGCTTTGAGTGATTTATCATATTGAATTTTTTTTTGGAGAATTCTTTTTTCTAGTGTCGAGAAACAACGGTTTGAAAATTTTGATTTATCGTCTAATTTTAAGCGAGGAAAGCCAGAGAAGCGAGCAGACTTATTTATGTTTAGTTTTAGCAGTTTATAATAGCTTAATTATCCTTAGTTTTAAATTTACTCAATTAAACTTAGTTTTTGAAGATCTTTAATACCATTTTGGTAACCAGAAACATCAAAACTTCAAAAAAAATCCGCAAAAAAATTTGATTTTTTTGTTTTCCTAGTCTTTTTCTTCAAAAAATTGTTGTTCGGTTTGCATATATTACTATGACTGTCAAATATTCTTAATTATAGCTTTATGTCAGATCCTTTTATCACACCACTGCACCACGCAGAAAAAATTACACTAATTTAAAAAAGAGATTGTTTGGTAGGTTTTTGAAGACTCTGGTCGGAACATTCTGTGCTACTTGCACAGTAAACTGCTATCCTTGTTCGTTTATCTAAATTATTTGCTATGCAATAAAATCCAATTTAATCGATTATCAGATATTATAATTCCTTCTAAATGCCTATTTTATTTTCGAACCTGCATATGAGTTGCTTTTTTAAGGCTCTCACAGACTTGAGATTTCGTGATAACTTTCAAAATCGTTTTGGCAGTATTCAAATCAAACTTATTTTCTAACGTTTTTTTTTCACTTTTTCTCGATTAAGGTCCTGAAGATGGAGAATTTTTTTTCACCAAAATTTCGTTAGATTGTTCTAGATTGATGATTATTTTGGCCGAAGTGTTATCCACCTGCCAAGGAAATCTTTTAAATCAGATGAAAAATTTTCCCAGACACTTTTGATTTGTTAAAAACTTTGGTAAACAAAAGAGCCAAAAAAAAACAGTGCACTTTTAGAGATTTGGCTAATAAAAACGATCTTTTTATCCATGAGATAAAAATTAGATATATTTTGGTGTGACAATTTTCCGGTGAAAAAGTAAGTTATAAATGATTAAAATCTGTTTAAAGATATTTGAAATTCTGCAGTTTTGCGACTGAAAAGTAGCGCTAGAGAAGGAGCTTTAAGTTGAGCGTTTGAATTTGAGACATGTACAATTGTGGTCGAGAAAGTCGAAATATAAGTCGAGAACAGTCGATAAATAGGTCAAAGCACACTTCATTTTAGAACTAGCAAACGAAAACATGTCGAGCATTAACATGAAAAGGCGTGCAAAGTTTTCAAGTTGCTTTTGAAGAAAAAATTGGCTGAAATTTTGGAAGCATGCCGAACAGCGTGATTTTTTGATCACAGCTTTCCAACAAATCCTAAAACTCTCTTTTAGGCTTGTTTTTTTTCAATGATTTGCTTAGCGCTGCAAAAAATAAAAAAGAAGGTTACTCCAAAATCACTGGCTATTCCAGTGTTTTACGAGTGCTCGGAGAAATTTTTTGTTAACCTGAAGAAAAGGTCGACGAAAAAAACAACCCTCTCAAAAAGTTTTTGCGGATGCCACTGATTACGAGCAAAAATATTTAAAATACTGAGGACCTTCAGAGTCAAGAAAGTCAGGACATTGCATTTTTGATTGCGGAATTCAAAACGTGTCTTAGCTTGGAAGACTTAGGTTTTTGATTTTTGATTTTTTGTTTGCTTTGAGAAAGTAGAGAACAACGAACGAAAAAAAATTGTGGTCGAGAAAACTGAAACAAATGTGAGCGTGGTCGAGAAAAGTCAACCGAACTTTCCCCCTTCCAAGTAGTCGCAACCTACCAAATTTTGTCGAACTGGTCGAAAAATAAATCAAGCATCTCGGCCGAGGACGTGATTTTTGTCTGAAAATTTAGCTCTTGCTTGCAAATTTCTTTCAAACTAAGTCAATTTCAATCTTTTAAAATGGATTATTAATCCATCTGTTTTTGATGCAAATACAATCGATGATCATCTCTCAATTTTCTTTTTTTTTCCATTTATTTGCTATGCAATGAAAGGTTTTAATAGATGTGGGCTATGTGAAAACTTGGTGAATCAGTTTGGCAGTTTTCTATCGATTTCATTTTAAAACGTTTTTTTTTGGCTAAATTACTAATCATGATGAAAATTTTTCAATATATTTTTTCACCAATTTATCGGCAGATCGGGTTATAATGATATTTTTTTCGAAGTTTTTTTTTTACCGACCAATTTATATGAAAAGATCTTAATGAAAAGTTTTTTTTTCGTGGTAACACTTGGTGTTCAGATGAGTCACAAATGGAGAAAACAATTAACGTTTAGATATTTGCCTTTTGACATCGGTATTACATTCCATAATTTAAAATTGAGATATTTTTTGAATGACAGCTTTTTGTAGTTTTAAGATATTACAATTGTTTATAGGTCGAGGCACACTCAATTTATAGACTAGCAGATGGAAATTAGTCAGACAATAACGTGACAAGGAGTGCATAATACTTGTGACAGTTTTGGCAGCAAAGATTGCTAGTTTTTGGATAGCAAGCCAAAAAGCGTGAGGTTTTATCACATTTTTTCAAAAAAAATCCAAAAGTTTTAATTTACGCTTTTTTCAATTATTTGCCTGCCACGCGGAGAAAAAATTACAAAAACCTCCTTGCAGTGTTTCAGAAGAGTTCAAAAAACAATTTGGCCGACCTAAAAATAAAGGTCGACGACAAAAAAAAAGCAACCCTCTCGAAAAGTTTCTGCGGATGCCACTGATATAGAACAAAAATAATGAGAATATTTACGATCGTCAAAGTCAAGAGCGCCAAAACATCCCAATTTTAGATCGAATAAGTTGAAACGTGTCTTAGCCTGGTCGACTTAGTTTATTCACATTTTGTTTGGGACAAGAAAATCGAGAACAGCGAAACAAATCAATTTTCGTTCGAGAAAGTTGAAACAAAGTGTGAGCTTGGTCGAGCAAAGTCGAGCGTATTTTTTCTCCATCCAGAAAGAGGTAACTGACCAAATTTTGGTCGAGATGCTCGAAGCATGGGAGTGAATTCTGTTTCAAAAATTAGCTTTTGCATGCAAGTTTCCTCCAAATTAGGTCAATTGCTCTTTTTAATTAATTTTGTCTTTCCGGTTTTTTTTTCTAAAAATTGAACTTACATAGGACATGAAAGATGACATTCGTTATATGCACAGCATTGTTCAAGGTCATCGCAGTCAGAACTGTACAAGCAGAATTCTCCTGACCCAGCGTGAACCAAATTGGGAAGCAGAACAACAATTGAAAAAACTACAAGACGTAATCGCAACAAAGAATTCATTCTAATAACATGGAACTCTCAAATCTTTGGGATTAATTTAAAATTAGTTTTGTTTTAAAATCTTTCGAAATCTTGTTTAACTTTGCCAAACCTCTTATCAATAGACCAAGAAAGTGAGTTTTTTTCAATCTGGAAAATGAGAAATATGGGCCAATATTTGTGCTATATAATCAATTCCAGACGATCGGTCTTTAAAATTGGAAGAACCTCTGCTAGTTCAACGGGAGAATTGAAGCAGAACTGGTTTTTGTTTAGAATTAGACAGGCTGAATGAAAATTCTCAAAGAAAACAGATGCTCCGAAGACAATTTCCCTAAAAAATTGCCAATCGTTCTCCCCCAGTTGTTCATATTGATTTATTTTTGTAAATATTAATATTTTCGTTTCTATGAAACTAGAAGGATCTTTCAAAAATAAAAGCATAACCAGAAAACTTTTCGAAAAATCTATTAGAAAACTGAATTAAAAACTATTAGAATGAATAAACCTTTTCATGAATCAGTGTCAAACAAGGAATTAGCAGAGGTATAATGATTGATAATGCTCAATTCATGTCTGTACTTTGATCAGTTGAATTTAGCAGCACCACTTCAAATATGAAGTTTTTCTTCCAACTCTTTCAAATGGCGTTTCAAATAATTTTGGCCGTTTTTGCTTGTGTTATTCAAAATGTTGCAGAGCTTTTCTTGGGCATGGCAACATTTATTCCTAAAAGCAGACAGTAACAATTGAAATAATTTACTGTTCACAGTATGCGAAGGTTCGTAGCAGGCGAAAATTAGCAGCGGTAACACCTTTGATCAGTTCAAAAGAACTTTGATTGAAGAATTAAGTTAGTCAGCAAAAAAAATTTAAAATCAAAACTGAACCAGAGGCACTCGAATTGCCTCAGATTGTCTTTGCTGGTATAATGCTAAAGGAGTGCAACAAATCTGGATGGGTTTTTCTCGTGTTTTGATATTTTGGCAGCACTTTATCCTGTAGTTACTCTGAGCAGTTAATTCTCCGACAAGCTTTATTCTTTTCTTAGAGACTGCATGAGGTTATGAATGGTAGGCTGAGCACATCTATCGCACCTGAGGCACCCATGCAATCCCATGACCGATTTATTTGTTTTTTGTTTTCCTTTTTGGAGGTTTTCGAGGAGTCTACAACAGAATGGTGGATTGCGTAGCCCCTTGCATCATCAAAAGATTATTCTAACCCGAGCTTTATTTAAAAAATCGGCCAAATCAAATAAGAAGGATTCATCACTTTTATCGAAATCTTTACTGCATAAAAATGACTTAAGCCATGGTATTAATATCAGAGTAACGAAAAAATTTAGAGCTTAAGGTTTTTCCAAAATAGCACAAACCGATCTCATAAATTTTGAGCGAATAGGCTTGAGCAAAATCAAAGGGGTAGTTTTGTATAGGGACTCCATTAAAGAGTTTTTAAAAATTTGTTATTCAATTATTTTCAAAATGTACCTCAGTTGGTGAAATTTCAAAACCTGGATTGATTTTTTTTCAATCGTCTGAAGGCCCGAATGATAACCAAAGGAACAGTTTGCTTGGTGACTACAGAATGCTTCATGAAAAAAATTTGGCATGTTTGAAGCAAAAGTACTTTAGATGCTACTAACGTTCAATTGCCTCTCTCTTTACTGTTAAGTTTTTTGATTTTGTTATTTATTTCGAAACTGATTCTAATTTTTTTTATTTGCTCAATCCTCCTCAGCCACCGCAAGATTTCCCGCTCAATATGAATTGTTTGGTTAGGCCCTCCAATTACTAATTAACCGTGCTGCTATTTGAAAAGTCCGCCCGCTCCCTCGATAAAATCTTAGATCAGCCCCTGTGTGTATTCCTAGGAAAAATAAAGAGTTGATAAGCTGAAGTTTCCATGCGTTCAATGTTTTTTTTTTCAATCGTTTTATGATGCTTCTGGTCTCTTGTTTTCGCATTTTGCTGCTTTGTTGCTTCTCTATAGTCGTTTTAATTTATGTCAAGTTTTTTTTTGAAGTTTCTAGGCTAGTCAAAAACATCGCAATTTGCAGAACTTCTGACAACAGAGAAATCTGGGCAAGTTTCGTTGATGGTTGCAATGCTCCCAGGGGTTTTTCTGTGCCAGATCTGAAATTCTTTTTTTCTTTTTCTTACATTAGTAGGTTCTCAGATCTGAAATTCTTTATTTTATATCTGGATAAGAATTTGAAAGTTTGAAAGATCTGAAATTTGGATCTGAAATTGAGAATATGAGATCTGAAATAAACTTGAAAAACAAATTTTCAGATCTGAAATCAGATCTGAAATAACACATTCCTAAAGTATCCACAAATTGCACAACCCATTTCAGATTTGAAATTTAGATCTGAAAAAGATTATTTCAGATCTGAATTAGAACATTTACTAGGTACGGGCATCAAATAAAACCTGTATCGTACCGTCTGTAACTATTAACTTTTTGCTATTTTTTTTGTTGATATTGTTGCTGCTGCTTGAATTGCTGCATTAATGCACAAGTTTATTGCTCCTGAAATAGTCAGTAAAAACGCTATTCACGATGGTTTTGCTTCATCAAGTTTCTTACTTTGTCCTCTGACTGTGATTGAAAATGAAATATGATTTATTCTGAGTTTTTTGCTGCATTGATGAAAACCGATATGATTCAAGTTGTTTTCTGTAGTGCAACCACGAATAATTTTTTAAAGCTACTTATACAATAATTTTGATGTAAAAACGAATTCTCTACGACCAAATTCAGTCGAGTTCTTTTTAAAAGTTGATTGACAAGTCTCATGATCTTGGCATCCAAAATTTGCTCATCAAAGAATGCTCCAATATTCACATTTGAGAGTCGATGAAGTTATTTGGGTTGTATGTTTCGTTAAGTCTTCGTGGAATGTCCTTTGTTAGTGATTGATTGTAAGTGAACTGTTATTTAGGGAATTGAGCAGCTTGAACTATATACATTTACTTCATGTGTGTCTTAAGATGGACTATCTTGCATTGACCTAGCATTGTCAAAATTGCAGCAGAAAGCGTCTGAGTAAAATAAGTTTTGTCGTCTTTTCGAAGTTTAATACACGCTCGATGGTGAGCTGGGTGATTATTCTCTCCGTTCTGAAGTTTTTCATGCTTCAAGCAAACATCGAGAGTAAAAGCGATGAGCAGAAATTTCTTAAGTGGGGTCGAAACTGTTCTTGCACATTTCGAAAAAAAATTCCCAGTGTCGAGAAAAACTGGTTAGAAATTTTTGATTTTTCGTCTTAATTCGAGCGAATAAATAACCCGGGTGCAACTCACATTGAAAATAAGAGATAAAAAAATAGCAAAACAGCAATCGCCATCAATGAATTATTGATTTTACTTGCCACAGAAGCAAATTATATCGATAGATAATTTCGCTAATTTTGCTAATTTTCAGCAATGAAACAGCAATAAAAACCTATCAAAATGCAAAAATAATGAGCTACCGATGATAGATCCTGCAACCATCAGCTTTGTAGTTATTCATTTTACCTCTGCCCCACCATCAATCCTCGGATATAATAAAGTTGAAAAGCTTTTCAACTAAAACTCTCATTTGAAAGCTACTACAATGAGTAAAAATTTCTTAACTTTAGCACATTTTCCAAGGAATCAATACTGAAATAGCTCTGAAATATCACAAGTTTAGCTCTGCCAAAAACTTTGATTTCTACCTGAATCAGCGCTGGAAAATAGCGATCAATTGGATACTACAGAAAAAGCGAAAGTTAACGGTGGGACTTCAACCAGGGAAGCTTGCATACGCTTTTTAAATCGCTTAAAAGCTTACAATAGCCAATTTATTCGTAAAAGTTTTGCTTTATTCGAGCAAAACTAGTTTTTTTCTAGTATGAGTAATCTAGTGCTTTTTTGGATTCAAAAACTTCAAAATTTTCAAAAACTGCAAAAAATTTGAAAAAAAACTGCAAAACAAAGATTTTTTTTCTGGTCATTTTTCTTCAAAAAATTGTTTTCGATTTTGCATATTTTACAAAAACTGTCGAAATTGCCTAAGCTCTAGTTTTTCGTTAGGATCCTTTTATCAAACCACGCCAAAAAACGGCCCTAATTTGAAAAAAAAATGTTCTATTTTTTTTTTCAAAAAAATGCAAATAAACACTTTTTTTGATGTTAAGCTTTCTTGGTCCGTATCCTTCAGTCAGTTGTTATAAAAACTCTGCCAAAAGTGGCCACCTAAAAGAGAAAAAACTGCTTCAAGCTTAAATATTTTGACACTTTTTTGAAAATAAATTGTTAACAGGAACATTTGCTTTAACACCTTTTTGACTGGATCAGTGATTATTGCGTAAAATGAGCGACAATTAAGTTAAATCCTGTCACAAACAAAGCGAAAACGGCAGTTGGTTAATTACTGCATTGGGTAAGATGACATGCCAGGTATGGCTCGGGGTAACTTGAAACATACTTGATTGTCAGTTTAATGGAAAGTTGATCTCCGCCTACGAGAAAACATCTCAACTGAGTTCGCGGCTCTTTTTCCTTCTACCCCCCACCTGCAATCTTTTATAATTCAAATTACTGTTCACATTGTCCAATTGTCATGAAAATTGACATGCAGACTAATTAGACCATGGCAAACATATTTGATCTTCATAAACAACCTTGAAAAACCACCCCTTAGACCATAAAATTGATGCTTGTGTGAGGTGGGGATGACTAACCCAAATCCGGTTGCTTTTTTTTTGCGGCACGCAGTTTGCTGGAGAAAGAAAAAATACTTTGATACCAAGGAGTTTTTTTTTTTAGCAAGGAGTGTTCCGATCCTTTGAAATTCGGACTAATAACATGTTTTTTTCAAGAGACAACTCAAAATAATCATCAAACAGTGCTCAATTTGCAAATGTAACCGTCCTGAAACGGCGGAAAGTCTTGAAGCTACACCCCTAGGCTCGTTAGTTTGGTGACATATTTTCTACTATAAATTGGAAAATAATGCACGCTTCGTTGTTCATGTCAGACTATAAGACTTTTGACACTGCATTAATAAACAATGTTTTCATTTTTTTGTTTTCAATTATTCAACTTTTACTTATAAACGAAGATTTTACTTGAAGAAAAAAATTCCCTTGACAACGCGTTCACTTAAATTCATCTTTTGGTAATTGTTTTTTTTTTCTTGTCGATCAAGTTCAATTATATTAGCGTTAGAGCGTTAAAGCGTTAGAGCGAATAATTGTTTGCAGCTTTTTTCCCTAGATGCTTCATGGATTTCAAGATTGATCATCTTTAGACGGCAGAGAAAAAACACCTGCCTAGCCATACTACATTTTCTGCACGAAAACTATCTATATTTTCTGTTTTAATTATTCAATAAAAAACAGATGCCTATTCCGCGTTACTTTTTCAAAATGCGATATTAGCTGCTCTTCAGTTTTTTAATAAACTGAAAAAGTCAGGCAAACGAGCTAACAAAAAGATTTGATTTGTTTTCTGATTGTTTTTTTTATTCACTCTTGCTGAAATAAGACTAAGAGTAGATTCTTGAAGGAAAATTTTATAATTTTACTGATGAAGAACATTTTCACGTGGCGCCATAAAAATTCATAGCTATAAGTTCAGATAATAGGTGAGAGCCGGGGTCTCGACGAAAAAGCATCTGCGGTGCATTTTAAATGAAAGACACAAATTCACTGCATTAAATTACTCCACCGCTTTACATCTGCTTTATTTTTTGTTGATTATATTTCATTTTCAAGATAAAACAATACCCTCTTGCAAATTTTAATCAAAAAAACAGTTTGTATAGTCTTTTTTTAAAAAATTAATTGCTCGTAAAATAATTTCTTAAGTGTAAAAATTCTAATTTTTGTACATTTTTCACGCGAATGAATTTAAATTGTTACAACTTTGGTTACATTGATTCAATTATTTGCTCAAGATCAGATTAACATAAGAATTTTGATTAGCCTATCAGATAGAAAAGTTCTTTTCAGCTTTAATTGAATCTGGACTATAATACTACTAATAATCGTTTTCGAATGGTCAGTTTTGAAGTTATTCAATAATTCAGTTGTTTTGCTGTTTTACTTGTACATTTTCAATTTTATTTGGCGCATCAAAAATTATTTATGAACAACTATTCAGCCAGGTATTCACTCAGCGATTATGGCAGAAATCATAAAAAAGCAAAAAAATTAATTTAGGCGGAGTTGAGACGTCTATAAACATACCGACACTCAATAAACCATTCTTTGATATTTTGGCAAAAAAATCGGGATTTCGTTGGAGAAAAGTCGTTTGAGAAAAACAACAGGTGTTGGAATAGCGTGATATATCACAACAAAGAGAATTGGGAGGGGTCGGTTAATCTACCTTTTTAACAAGTACAACTGGACAAAGGCGACATCTCTGAAGTATGCTAAGGGATCAATTCTCATAACCGAACTCAAAAAAATCTTCTCATTGCCTTTATTTTCAAGGATTATCTTGTCAGAATTGATCAATTGGAAAGAAGAATACATCCATTTTTTCATTGTTATCATCGACTTAATAACCACTTACAAAGACTCTTAATTAACATTGCGGTTTATCTTTGATTGAGTCTTCAAGGCAGCTACACCAGGTAAATTTAGATTTCAAAAGTACACATTTTTTTCGAAAAACTAGAGGAATTGGATCATTTAGTTAAATATTTTTGTGACCTTAATTGATATAAATCATTATCTCATCTAAACTGAAATTAAAACTTGATTGGTGTTTTTTTTCTGAATGAGTTTCGGCATTAATAATTAGACCTTTTTTGATCGTTTTGAATTATTTGAGCTTAAAAGTACTTTCTAGAATTTTCAAGAATGCTGGAATCTTGAATTAATTGCGACTACTTTAAAATATGATGTTATGTTTTGTTTTCAAACAGAGGCTGGAAGCATTTAAAACCCTTCCCCGAATTATGCGATTTCAAAATTTTGAGCAGAGACTGTTTTTGAATTTTTATTATCAAGAGAGGATTGAAATATTCATTTAAAAACTTTGATAGTAAATGGGCTCAAAAATCATTTCGAAAAACATTTATCGGAGTCTAAAAATATGATAATTGGTAATATGATAATTGTTTTAATTTGACTGAAAGCCGCCTTTCTTTTTGATTTGATACTCTCTCTAAAAAAATTTTATGTGAAAAAGTTATTTCACTGTATTAAAAAAATGTTGTTTAATGAAAATTTTCAACTTCTTTGCCTTCGGACTAAATAGAGAAAAGTATTGCTTGAATTTTTGTGAGCTTTTCTTATTTTTTGAAATTTTTTATGGGAGCAATTTTGGACTTTGTTGATTATAAATATATAGTGATAAAAAATAATCATAATAATAATCATCTTAATAGTCATAATAATCATACAAAATTCGTTTTCAAGAAGGGAACAGACTAGATTTTTATTTACAAAACTCATAACAATAAAAAGATCCCATCATGAAAAAACGCCAAAAGGCCAGTTAGCTGCTTATCTAGGGGTGTCTTCATGAGCAAACAAGAAAGAATACAGTTGAATTTCTTACCAGTTAGATGATTTTAACTAGTTTGAATTTTGTTACCGTGTTTGATTGAAAATATGTGACTAATGACTTTCAAAAGTAGTCAAATCATAAGATGAGTTTTTTCGCCTTTATTCTTTCTGGATCTCCCTATTATTCCTCTTATAAATCTAGCAATGAACAACATATAAAGAAATATGAAGAACTATATCAATGGGTGAGCATATGCAATTTTTCTTTAACTACTTCCTCTGTTTTACAATAGTGGAGAAATAGTAAAAGAAATCCTTCTTTCCTATTTAGGAGCTTACGACAGCACAAAAATTCATAAATGTCAACTGAAAAAGTGCATATGTCACGAAAGCAAACAAGTTTTGAAATCTGTTCATAGTTTTAGTTGATCATTTTTGCAGCTACCTGAAATTCTTAAAACAGTACCAATTGATTGGTCCTCATCTCGTACTAAATTAAAATAATTTTATTTGTCGAAAAAATTTCGAAAAATTTGTCGACACCTTTTATAGTTTGGTCAAACTGATTTTCTGAGCTCATCCAAATCACTATTAAAAACAGGCCAAAAAAGTGTTTCTAGTGAAAAAAAAGCGCTCCCCCTATAAATTAGTAACTATTGACGCCAAAAGCGCCTTTAGAAAAATTATGCTGGGCTACGTAAGAGGCTCATTTTGATATAAATTTTTATGATAATTTTTGGGCCAAATTCCGTTAAAGTTTTAAGCAAGTCATCATTTCGCCTTTGTCATTTCTTACCTAAAGTTAACCTAATTTCAGAAAAATCGCGTTTTAAATTTCTAGGTTAATGTGTTTTGTCCGGATAAGTTTAAATCAGCCCTGTATTATATGTCAAAAAAACAACGAGTAGTTAAGCATAGTTTTCATGTAAAAATTGCTAAAACCGATCCTTGTTTATTACAGCGCGATCTAAGGTGATAAAAGAATTTTAATTTTATTTTTCTGATTCATGGTTCGAATCCAACGGCTTGGATTTCTTTAAATTCTTTATAGGTTTCGTGTAAATTGGCTCTGCGATGTCGAAGAAAAGCTTGCTTGTATTTCAAAGAAAACGCAAAAACTAAACTATCAATATTTTTAAAGAAATTTTTGCTGCGTTGTATGTAAAATTTGAGTTTTGCTGCATTCTGATTGGTCGAAGCTTCTACCACTCAAATCTATTTAACAATTGCCCCTTTTCTTTAAAAAAAGGGGGTAAATGCTAAATAGATCCTGTACCTGAAACATCGACATGAAACGCCGCCATTTGAAAATTTTTGAGCTCTGTCGCAAGCCCAAAATGATTTCCGCCGTGGGAAATTTTTCTGGGCGAAATTCAAGTCTTGACAATTTTGAGAAATTTGGCTTCTCTCGCCTTTCCTGAAAAGTTTTTATATATTTGCGCCAAAGACGCCTTGACAAAAATTTCCGAGCCGGTTAATAAGAAATGGCTGTCGCAAAATAGTTCTAAAGGGGGTCAATTTGAGAAAATTTGACAACCAGAGTTGTAGGGAGCTAGGGTTGACCTCCATAGACCAAAAATGCTAATCATAAAATTCCATGAACTTAATTTATGAAAAAATACTAGTCAAACAATTTTCACACATTTTGCTAAAATTGTATCATCGACTTTTTCAAGAAATTTCTCATGTTTTGGCATAAAATTCGGTGTATCGTACTAAAAAAAAGAAAAACTTTTTGTCAAAAAAATGCTAATCAAACCATTTCTATATGTGGAAAATGTGTGACTAGCATTTGTTTGATAGCGACAACAAAAAATTTCCATAGTATTTTCGAAAAGGCCCCCAAATTTTTGTGTGTTTTTCAACCGCAAATCGATTTTTGAAAAAAAACAAATTCAATGCAAAATTTAATTTTTTGTGTGTATAATGTAGTCCTGGACACACCAATATTGAATTTTTTCCCTTTTTGCTTAATAACTTTTTTCAAAAACGCTTAAAACTCCTCTTTCTTTTGGGTGGCATGTTTGTGTATGTCTTGATCAATGTCTGGTAATTTAAATTTCAAATTTTAGAAACATTCACTTTGAAAATTTTTGTAAAAATTTAAAACTCTGACACTTTCGTTAAAATATTTGTGTGCGACAGAATTCCATTTCAGGCCGCTTCCAATGCATTTTTGATGCGAGACGGTTAAATTTTTGGTTACTCTATGTTTGAGTAACCAAGTTTTTTGTCACTTGTATTGGGTTACGAACACAACCAAAAAATTTTGAGAAATTAAATGGTAAAAAAAAAAAAAATTTTTGGTTTATGGAAAAATGCTAGTCATACAATTTCCATATATGAAAAATTAATAGTCATAGACTTTTCATGCAGTTTTCTGTACTTATGGAATTGCATGAAAATTCTATGACTAGCATTTTTGGTCAACCCGGGAGGGGAGGGGTGAGGGTGGCAACTTCGTTTCCCTGGCGTCAAGCTACTGCTCTATGGATGGCAATTTCTTCTAAATTATGAGGTACATCTGAATTTGCACTCAAGTTTAAAGCAATCGACCTGGCTGAAACAAAACGCAAAACATATCTGATAATTGGATGTTCATAACTATTGATTTATTGCTTTAACAATTGAACAAGCGTTGTTCTTTCATTACAAACTATTAGTAGAATCGTTGAATGAATATTAATTGTTTTCAAAAAAAGGGCGGACATGCAAGTTTCACTGGCAGATAGATTAAACTGAGCTGAAAACTCGATTGCGTTTAAGTGGTTTTTTAATGGTTTATTGAACATTTTTGATAGTTTTATCTTATGGTCGAGTTACGCTAAATATTGGTGCGTTTTTCTTATTTTTCATTTTCATGAGCATAACTTCTGCAAAGTTACACGTTCTGCAAGTTAATCCAAATTGAAGCCCTTACAGTCAAGATTTGAACGAAATTAAAAATTTTCAAAAATATTTCTCAGTACCGAGAAAAACTTGTTAAAAATTTTTGATTTTTAGTTCAATTTTGTGTGAATAAAGCGAGCAAGCAGGCTTACAACAGCCTAATTATGCTTAAATTCAGCCCTGAAAACTTAATTTTAAGCAAGTAAAACTAGTTTTTAGAGATTTTTAGCAAGATTTTAGGCACCAAAAAACTTGAAAAAATTCAATACATTTTCTACCGAAAAAAATTGAATAAAAAATGTTGATTTTTTTAAATTTTTTTTTTTAATCATTTTTCTACAACATTTTTTGTCAAATTTTAGCTCAAGCTTAGCTCAAGTTGATAGCTCAAGTTTAGCTCAAGTTGATAGCTCAAATTGATAGCTCAAGTTTAGCTCAAGTTGATAGCTCAAGTTTAGCTGATCCAAAAGTTTTTTTGAATTTTTTCAAGCAAGCATTTCCCCATCATAAAAAATTTCTTTTCTGAGGGTCCATAAATTACTTGGGATGGGGGTGCTAAAATAGGAAAATGCTATAATTATTATATTTTTAAAATTTTAAACAATTAATTTTTGGTGTAGATTGAATCGAATTTTTTTGCTATCTGGAACTTTTTTTCTGAAAATTTTTCAGGCTATCCAGAGGCAATTTTATTTTTCGGCTATCCGCGTATTCGGCCCTGTGACATGGTGTTCGACTCGTTAGCAGTCTAAACTTTGGGGTTTTTGTTTTAGTATCCACCATACTTTTCTGCGAAGTATGAAGACTAGACGATGCCCATTGGCTTTTTTTCTGATATCACTTTTCATTATTCAACATGGATCTACCCAATCAGAAGACGACATCTCAACCGATTACGCAATCGATGGCGATTACGCAATCGATGGAGACTACGGAAAGTTCCTACTCGCCGATAGTTCCGATGTGCAGAGCAGTAGGCGTTACATGAGTAGTATGTCGCCTGAAATCATCAACCAGCCTGCACAGGAAATTGTGTATGAGGCATCTAAAGGGGTCATGCTAGAATGTGTGACCAAATTAGCCCACACACAGGTAAACAATTTTTTGGGTTCTTTTCAGCTCCCCCCTCCCAAATTTGAACTTTAAGTTCGAAAAACAAAATTAGAGTTGTCATGATACAATGAATTTTGCATGAAGAACAAATTAACTATTTTGAACAATTTTTTCTTCATACTTTGCATTGCAAGAACATACATTCAGTCATAAATTGGGCAAACCTATAGTTAAATTAGAAATTTGAAAAGTTTTTGCCCAAAAGTTCTGAGAAACTTCTTCGCTCAGAATGTGAATTTTAAAGTAACAACCATCGGATTAGTTAATTAAAAATCTAAATATTGTAATTTCTACATCATGTTATCTCTCATCGTCATCTCTCAATTTTTGATTCATCGTCGAAGGAAATTTTTTTCAGTTGAATTTATACTTTTCCTGTTAACAGCTCACCTGGCGTATGGCAGATGGGTTCACCCAAGTCAATGACGTCATAGGGTCACGTGCCATCCTTCCAAACTCCAGTCTGCACATCGGACCCTTCTCGGACAGCAGTCGGTTCTCGCCCGACATTCACAACACCACTTACCACTGTGTGGCCATGAACCCTTTCGGCTCAGTGATCAGTCTGCCAATTAGCATCACACCCTGTTAGTACATCAACAAAAAAACTGAAAAACTACTAAAACTTGAATTCCCACTGGGACTAATGTTTTTTCAGCCTACAACTAAATTAAGTCACATTTTTGTTTAAAAAAATAAAACAAATATAACATTTTTTAAAAACAAAAGCGTTGAACATTTTAATAAATTATAACATACAACATTGAACATTTTTTTATTAACTTGGTTATTACAAATTTAATAATCAAAAGCGTGGTTTATAACAGCAAGGAACTGCTACCTGAAATTATAACTTAACTGTTTAGTAATGTGCCACATTTTTATCATTAAACTCAAAAAACAAAAAACGATTTTTCATAAACTTGAACTTTTAGTTGTACTTTGAAAATTCTTGGCTTTTAAACAAAAGCTCGTTGAACGATTAATAGTTTAATCAGTTTGCGAAGAACGTTTCCACTGACGTTTAGTAACGCTTCTTCAGAAAGCAATTAAATTTTTTTTCTCGTCTGACCAATGTTCGTCACTTCACTTGACAGCTTGGTGCTTTTGTTTTTGTTTTTTTTTCATCGACAAATTTTAACCACAAAACCACTGTGTGACAATTTTGACGACTATCTTGTTTTTTAAATATATCAAGCGATGTCTTGGTTGTTTTTACTGAGACATCTATGTTTTATCTGTGTTTGTTTCTAAAATCCCATCAATTTAAGCATATTTATAAAATTACTCGACCCATGACGCATACTTTCAATTATTTATGATCTAACCTTGCTGGTGATGAAAAACTTCAATTTTTGATGAGCTAAACTTTTGATGTCCAAGGCTTTTACATATTTTTGCTTCAGAACTTTTCAGTCCAACTCATAATTTATGCAATATATGATGACTCATGATTAAACCTAAACAGATGTTAACGACGTTTTGCAACCTAAGAATGTGTTTTTCTTGATTTCGTAGGCGTGTTTTGCTGAATTTCAGATGTTTTTCTCTCCAAGGCGCTTTTTTAATCTCTGAAAATTGACTGTTTAACTGCTATTTTGTCAACTTAAAACATTTTAACGTGTTCAATTTGACAGCTTGGTGTAATAAATGTACATTTTTGATTCTTTGTTTTTCCACCGACTAGTAGAATAAAATGTGCAATTTATGGCCTGGAAAATGCACAGGCGTAAAAAAACGTTTTCAATAAAAACTGCTGAATTGAATACATGTGTCCGGTTGATGTGCAAAAACGGAGGCTAGAAAAACTGCTAAAATTTTTCATTGCCGTTTGAGCGTTTGAGTGTTCAAATGAATTGTCATCTTAATACAACTCAAAATTACTGAACAGATTGTCAAACTTAGTTCCCAATATGTAGTGGTAATAAATTTAGAATTCAAAAGTGCTAATTTTCGGGGGAAAAATTAGTATGCTGAAAAACGTATCATTTTCATTTATGTATCATAAATAATCGTTAGAAATGATATCAAGATGAAGACTTAACAAGACTGCTCGTATCAGGGCAAAGCCCTGAATGTTCCGACTGCCTTTTAAGGTTTATGGAGCAGCAGTAATAACATAAAAAATTAAATGAAATAAAATAAAATGAAATTTTTTTTTCCAAAATTTGAATTTTTTTAAATGAAAATCATCCCCCCACACGCCATAAAAGTACAAAAAGATAGATTTCGTTCCTTGTAACAAATCAATTATGGCAAATAAGCTTCGTTCAACCAATTTTGAACGACTTATAAGACGGATTAAATCTCCGCTTACGCGTTAATAGCGCGCATTATATCGTGCGTTAATTGTCCCAAATTGGTCAAAATGGCCAAAGTGACAATATTTAGACCCTCATAACTTTACGAAAAATGATCACAGGTGAAATATCTTTTCAAATTTAAGTTCAGGATAACCATGGCTTTCGAATGATAAAAAAAATTCCGTCAAAAATGGCTAGTTAAAAAGTCGAAATTTGTCTGAAGAAAAAAAACCCACCCCGAGCACAAATATTCCGTTACTTTCGTATCGAAAGTCGGAACAATAATACAATTCGAGAAGCAATAAAAATTGACGTCTCATTTAGTGTTGACGTCTCATTGTTCCGACTTTCGATACGAAAGTAACGGAATATTTGTGCTCGGGGTGGGTTTTTTTTTTCTTCAGACAAATTTCGACTTTTTAACTAGCCATTTTTGATAAAATTTTTTTATATCATTCAAAAGGTATTGTTGTCCTGAGCTTAAATTTGAAAAGATATTTCACCTGTGATCATTTTTCGTAAAGTTATGAGGGTTTAAAGATTGCCATTTTGGCCATTTTGACCAATTTGGGATAATTAACGCGCAATATAATTCGCGCTATTAACGAGTAAGCGAGATTAAATCCTCTTATAAATCGTTCCAAATTGGTTGAACGAAGCTTATTTGCCATAATTGATTTGTTACAAGGAACGAAATCTATCTTTTTGTATTTTATATGGCGTGTGGGGGGATGATTTTCATTAAAAAATTTCAACTTTTAGAAAAAAAAATTTCATTTTATTTTATTTCATTTATTTTTTTTATGTATTACTGCTGCTCAATAAACCTTAAAATCCAGTCGGAACATTCAGGGCTTCGCCCTGATACGAGCAGTCTTGTTTAGTGTTTTTATTGTTAAACCTTGGGAAGAAAATGAGGAATGTATATGCTATGGGTGATGTTTTTATTCAGACCAGAATTTTCAAAAGAATGTTACTCTCGTGGGAGCAATCCCATGATCTTCGTGTTCTCCGAAGGGTTGCGCTCACCAATATATTTGCTATCCTGACTTTATGTTTGCTGCGAAATGAGTCTAACTAAACTGCTCGTTTTATACTTTGATGCTGAAAGTGAAAATGCATTATTTATGTGTGGCGATTTATCCCGCACTACATATCTTTTCAAACTGAATTGATTCAAACTAATTCGTCCTAATAACATAATGTGCTACTGTATATATTTAGCCTAAAGTTTATTATTGGTCATTATTTCATTCACCAAAACTATTAAACTTAATGGGCAGTCGGAATCTTCAGGGCGTTGCTCTGATACGAGCAGTCTTGTCTTTCAGTACAAATATTTCGTATGATTTTCAGAAGTTATACGCAATGGCACAAAAATTTGGAAAAATAAAAACACAAAATCAGAGCTCCTAAGCTGAAAAATTTGTTTTCAGCATCACCCTTGAAGTGCAATGACTTGAATCCAACGCTTATTGCCGCCCAAAATTTCAATAACTACAAAAAGTTATTTGCAATTTTACTCAAAATAATATTTTTAAAACCTATGTGATGGGCGGTCACCCCTTGATTCTTGCTAGGTGAAAATTAGTTGTAACCCTTACATTCGTAATTCGAACGACATTTAAAAATTCAAAAAAAACCAGTATTGAGAAAAATTAGTTTGAAACTTTGGACAATTTGGATGGTTTTTGGACAATTTTTGAGCAAATGAGGTGAGCTAGCATACTTACTTTGTTTTTCAACAGAAAGTTTTTACCGCAAATAAACCATCGTATTGAGTGGATTGATATATCATATTAAAGCCCTTTTAGCCCTGAAATTTTCAGCCCTGAAAAATTTCAACGGTTTGTCCCGGTGATGAGAAAAACTGGTTTGGAATTTTTCAGTTTTATTTGAATTTCGAACGAGTAAAGCAAGCGAACAAACTTGTTATAGAAGAATAAGCCATGAAACTTTAATTGAACTTCAGTTAAATTATTTTTCGAAGTTTTTAAGCGCCATCTTAAGAATAAAAACTTCAAAGTTTTGAAATAATCTCTAATGTCGCTAAATGCCTAAATATGCCTAAATGTTCGGTTTTCGTCAGATCTTTTTATCACACGATTAACGAAAAACAACTCTAACTTGGAAAAAAAACATGAAAAAGCGTGTCATAATGTTTTTTACGATTATGGTGGGAACATTCTGTGCTACTTTCGCAGACACCGGCTATCCTTGTTTAAATTTTTTTGTGATGGATCAGACGTGGGGTTGCTTGCAAGTAGGAGCCACTATTAAATTCGAACGCGTGGAAAAATTATAATTTTTATATTGTTACAAAATCAAGGCTTTCATTTTTTCGGCGTTTGCAGAAATACCAGACCACAAAATGAAAAACAAAATTGCAGTAAAACAAAACGCATGGAAAATGTGAGAAAAAATAAACCAATTATGAAAAAATGGATTATATAGATTCATAAAAGATTTTAATGGATTTTAATGGATTTTTTGCTGGGAAAATAATAGATTATATCAAACCATATGATTCATTACGTTGTCTAGTTTTGCCACAAAAATCTACTATCTTGGCAATATTTTAGCCGACGAAAATCCATTTTAATTCATTGGAATCACTTACTGCCTAATCTAACAAAAATAATACGTGAAAATTTAGCCAACCAAGCACATTGGCCAAAAGGTTTATGAAAGAGTCCCAGTTCGAATCATTAAGTCTCTGAGTTTTTTTTATTCTGAAGCTGAAGATTTTCATTCAAGGCACAGTTTTGTTTTTTTACGCTATTTTTTAAGCATTTTTGAAGCTTCAAACTGTTTTACTAGGATTTAGAGCGCGGCGGATCTAGAATTTTCTTGAACAGGGCAGGTTCAAAATCTTTCAAAAATATTTTCGACTTTTTTTTAGTTTGTTCCAATTGATTTTCCGAGCTCTCCCAAAGCACTAAAAAGACCCTGTTTTGGCCAAAGTTTTTGCACCGCTAGCAAATTTTTTAAATTAGTATCAAAGGGGGAAGAAACCCTTTGCGTAGTCAGGGGTCTAATCGCTGAGGAAAGAGGCGTCCGAAAACACCCCCCCCCCCCTAAAACCGCCACTGGTTTGGAGTTACTTACTGCATCGCATCTTAGTTGTTTCTGCTGCAAATTTTTCAATTATTGACTTCAAGATGAAATATTTTTGTTTCAGTGTTTGGGGCGAGTGTGAACGACTGGGCCCTGGAAGTGGACTCAGTTACCACCCAACTGGGTTCCTCCGCCCTCTTCACCTGCAGAGTGCCCCCTCATGTGAGGCCATATGTGGATGTAGTCGACTGGCTACACGACTTGGACCACAGTGGTGAGTCAGAGGGGGGGGGGGCGGTTTGGTTAGGTGGGAGGGGGAGGGGGATGAGACATAAAGTATAGCGGGAGACCTTTTAAGAAAAATTTGTTTTAAAAGCGACAAACTTGGTCTTTTTAGGCCAGCCAATTTAATTAAATCTTAGAAAACCTTTCACTGTCTGGGAAATTTATACGAAGAAAGCTTTGTCAGTGATATATTTGGAGCTTTGTAAATGTTAAAGCTTTGTCTTATATCATTATAAATATTGCGACAACTTCTTGACAGGACGCTGGCTACATGTTGGGTCGAAAGGTACAAAAAAAGTTGCTTTATTTAGTCTTTAGTCGTGAGTTTCGACTTTTCTTCTCGCTTCTGTTTATTTTCCTTAGCCATCTTTTCTGACTGAGTTTTATTTCGAAATGACTCATTTTCTTCAAGAGGGATTTGTTTGGGTGAAGTTTTGTTGTGGCAAGGGAAAATTCACAAAACATTTACTCGAACCTCAGCCATTTTTGATATTTGCGAATTTTGCAAATATTATTTTTAAATCCCCTCCCTCCAGGGGCGGATCTAGGATATTCTCGAGGGGGGGGGGGGGGGTCGAATTTTCAAAAAAAAAATTTTTTTTTAGGCCGACCAAATTGATTTTTTGAGCTCTCCCAAACCAGTTTTTCCCCTATTTTGGGCTAAATTTTGAGCGCCGCAGGCAAATTTTTGAAAAAACAGTCAACAAAGCCGTTTTTGGGCACTTTTTGAAAAATTTTGACAAAAAATCGCGTTTTTTTTTGGCGCGCGCTCCCCCTCAAAGTTAGTATATATTGGCGCCGAAGGGGCCTTTGTAAAAATTTTAGGGTCGGTCGGCCAAAAGTGAATTTTTTAAAAAGTATCAAAGGGGGGACCCTTTGGGTCGGCAGGGGGTCGAATCCCTGAGGGAAAGTTTGTTTCATAACCTGGACATACATGTGTGCATACAAACCTTTCAGTTATGTTTACTCAGAAAAAAGACGAGTTTTCTTGAATGTCAATTGAGGTCAATATTGTTTTTAGGAGGTCGGTATGAGTTCACGTCTAGAGGACAGTTATACATTAGGCACGTGACTCAACACGACAACATGCAGAGATTCAAGTGTCACGCAATCCACAGAGTGACGAAGGTGAAGAAATACAGTCCAGCTGCTAGACTTCAGATTCACGGTTAGTTCACGTCTCTCGTGTCTGAAGGAACGTCTGCAAACGTCTAAAAAGATGCCAGATTCGAGAACCACATACGTCTGAAAACGGACAAAAACCCCAGAGTGGAATTTTTAATATAATTGAGTGATTACGTAAAAAATTTAGAATGATTGTTTTTGGGTCCATACTCGAAACAATGTTTTTTTTTATTATTAACTCGATTCTTACCCTGCGTTAGGCTTTAAGTCATTTTGTGTGACCAAATTTGAAATCTTCCGGCTTTTTGATGATCATAAAATGTCTTGTTGGCGGTTTGATTTAAAAAATACTTGTTATAGCGGCAATATGCAAAGCCAATACCTTGCAAAAACGAATTGGAAACCTTTGAAAATGATTCGAAACATTTTAAAAAAGCGATGGAAAAAGCTAAACAACTAAACATTGTATATAACATTGCTGAAACTCGTAATTTGTTTATTCTTCAGAATAAAAAAGTTTTTTTTTCAGCTGTAACTGAAAGAGCTCCGAGGAGTTACGAGTCCCAACTGAGCCGATCTGTCCGCACAGTCGAAGCGCAAGTGGGCGACTACGTCAAACTAGTCTGCTTCGTTCGCTCCTCGCTTCCCGTTTCGTTCACGTGGAAGCAGGGAAGCAGGACGCTGGATGCCACTTCGGATGTTCTCGTATTGCCGAATGCTCAAGTCGGGCAGAGTGGCACTTACACGTGTACTATGCAGAACGACCTGGGAGCGGACTCGCTGCATTATTTTGTATCTATAGAAGGTTGGACTCTCTTTCCTATTCTCAGAAAAAAATATATTTTATAGAACTCCGGGAAAATGTCTACTAGCAAAAAAACAAAAAGTTATCGTCCCACTACACAGTAATTTCAGTTTTGTGAGAGGGGAGTTTTTTTACATTGGAAGAGATCCGAAGGCTCAGTTTGTTTTCTATGAAAAAAGTGATAATTTTTGATAATTATTCTCATTTAAATTTATTTACATTACATGTTTTGGCTCGAATTATTTTTATTCTGTTGTTTTTTTCTTAGATGCTCTCAATGTTGGTTCCTTTTTTTGTAGATCCTCTCAAGTTAGTCGACCAGTCGAGTTTCATAATAGAGGCCGAACTGAACAAACCACTCGAACTGAATTGCACTCTGAGAGGCACGAGGTTACAAGAGGTAAAATGGTTCCGAGATGCTACTTTGGTGCAGCATATTCCGAAGACATCGGAACCAGTTACGAGACTAAGAATTGCCAGTGTGCAAATTGAGGATTTGGGCATATATCAGTGTTTTGCTCACAGCTCCAGTCAAAATGTAGGCGGAAGAATCCAAGTTGTACTGAAAGGTAAGGCTGATCATATTAAAATTAGACCCCCCCAAATAAAACCAACTGAAAATCCCCCCCCCCCCCCGCAAAAAATAAATAAATGACAAATTCATGCAGTAATGCCAACTTGTACTCTAATCCGATTGGCTGAAAAATATTACCTGTAATCAAGTGAACAATCTCCTCCCTAAATTGACATCGGGGGGAGACTGTTCTCTTTGTTCCAGTAAGGCAATAAAAGGTTATTAGAAAAACAAAGGCTGCAATTAGAATTCATTTGAGTGTCTTTTATGAGAACATTTTAATAAAAAGAAATGTCAATATACACCAAAATGTCACAGGAAAGATAGTTCAAAACATAAAAAATTGTTCGAGGAATTTGTTTCTAAAAGTAATCATCTTTTTTTTCCCAGAAACACCTGCCGAAATGACAGGCGTCTTCAGCACCAAAATATCAAGTGTAAATTCTCCGGTCACTCTTGAATGCACTGCTTTCGGGAGTCCCCTTCCCGAAATCACGTGGTTCAAAAACTTCAAACCCATCTACCCTCTGAACTACGAATACCTAAGCGACTACTTGGGCAAAGAAGCCGACAGGAAGTCGGCCTACGACCCCGAACGGACCAATTTCCGAACGATAACTATGTCAGCGTACAGTGTGAAAAGTGCGATCACATTTCCGAAAGTGCAATTAACCGACAGTGCTTTTTATACTTGCAAGGCGTTCAATAAAGCTGGTGTTGATGAATACACAGAGAAAGTCTACGTCAAAGGTTAGAAAAAATTTTAACAAACTTCAGAATTACTTATTTTATCAAATCAATAAATTTTACACAAAACTGGATAGAGAGACTATTAATGCTCGGAGAAAGTGTTATAGACTTTTCGTGGAAAAATATAACCATTGAATTTTTACAAAATCGTTTCAAGCGAAAATATCATGATTCGTTTCTGGTAACTTATTCATTTTTGAACAATCCTTTGGCGCTCCTTTGCATATTAATTTTGAGTAGAAGCGCGCCAAAAAACGCAATTTTTGGCCCAAACGTGGCATTTAGGGTTCTTTATACTATAGGTTTTTTTAAACTATTCTGAGAAAGCTCAGAAAATTAATTTGGAACGACCTAAAAAATGTCGGCAAAATTTGAATCGTAACTTGAATTTTCATCGAATAAAATTATGAAACTTCGATTTGAAAGTTGCACTAGCTAAAAGATAAGAGGCCAATCGCTAGTCTTGACAAGAGAAACAATTGAACACCAAATTGATACCAATTGTTTTTTTTACGTAATTCATTTACCTCGTTTTTAATGTGATAATTGGTTTCCCGCTGGTTTTCTTCAACGAGAGCTGACCATAATTTTTGCATGCAGAGTTTGAATTTTAGAAGCTAATTTGAGTTTTTGAAACGAAAGCTGCTGTTTACAGACAACGGGACATCATTTTGTATTCAGTTCTGATTGTGTTTTTATTGGTAATTAACACGTTTACCAAAATAATCAAACCATTTTTGACGTATTAAAACAACAAAAGTTGAATATTATTTCACGTGGCTTAAAACGTAGATCAAATTGAGATATTAGCAGTAAAATGAAGAAAACTGGCTGACAAACCCAGCGGAAAACAACGAATTTTTTTTGACATCACTCAGCGTTTTCGTTGATTTTTGTTTCATCCGAAAAATGGGGTCAACAACCTATTTTGGAGTTTGCTGTCTTTTCGTAGTGCTCACAGTTGAAAGAGTTTTAACTCCCAAAGAAATCCCATATGTGGTAGTCAGGGGAGAGGGCTTTCAGAGAATGAACCCCTTCGCAGGCCAAAGCGTCTATATTTGGAACTCTTTTTATAATATTCTTTTCGAGCTAACTTATTCAATTTTGAGCAATCCTTTGGCGATCATTCATATTAATTTCGAGCAGAAGCGCGCAAAAAAACGCAATTTTAAATTTTTGGGCAAAACGTGGCATTTAGGGTTCTTTATACTATAGGTTTTTATACTATTGTGAGGAAGCTCAGAAAATTAATTTGTACCGACCTGAAAATGTCGACAGAACTTTTGAATTTTTTGAATATCCACCTCCATAGAGAAAATAATCAATATGCTCCTGATTTTAGAGCTTAAAAAATGATAATGCTTTCCTTAGAAAACTTGACAAAATTGCTTTCATCCCCCTGTCGTCGAAAAAAAAATCTCAAGCCACTGATAATCGCAATAAAACAACTCGTAGCAAAAAAACAACTCGTCAAAAATCAAATATCTGCTTTCTTTTTAACTACCGAAAACAATCTAAACATAATTTCCAGCACGTTATACCGCTTGTGTCTAACTTAAGCGCAGCAAGACAAGCTTTCGGTACCTGTCAATATTGCATGTTGGACTAATTTTTGTTACGACTTTCATAACGAAAGTAACGGAATATTTGTGCTCGGGTGGAATTGTAACTCGGAGCGAAACCTATCTTTTTGTACTTTATGTGGCGTGACGGGTGATGATTTTCACAAAAACATTTGAAATAAAAAAAATCATTTTATTATAATACATTTGATTTTTTCATGTTATTAAGGTTCCATAGACCTTAAAAGGCAGTCGGAACATTCAGGGCTTCGCCCTGATACGAGCAGTCTTGTTATACGTTGTGTATCATACAGATCACGTTGATGTGATCTAAGCAGTTAGGAGTGTTCTAAGTAATTCGTTAGAGACGTCCTTGCACAACCGACGCTTGTGTTGAAATTTGAATTTAATTTAAGTTAAATTAAGTCGACCATGATCCGTGCTCGTTGCTTGAGGGTGAAGCAACATTAACCAGCCCAGAAAAATAACCAAAAAAATAGCATGTAGTTCTTAAACAAGGGCACAACAGCGGTTCGCCGTGATGAGCTGTACAGCTCTTGTGTTGGTCCTTTCCCCCGTGGATAAATGGTCTTAAACTAAATTGTTCGTTTTTTTTTTCTTCTGTGCTGAAAAAGTAATTCCAAATTGAACTGAGGCAGGCAAATTGATCTTAAAAATTCCATTCACGACTCTAATTATCAGCCTTAAAATCATAGTTTTTTCTCAAAATTTATTTAATTAAAAACTATTCGAGACCAGTTAATGAGCAGACAAACATTCAGGGTTTTTACCTGATACGAGCAGACTTGTTGTTTATACTTCAGAGAAAATGACCGAATATTTGTTATCGTGTTGTTTTTTTTCTGCTGACGTATTGAGAATTTGCAACTGGTCCTTGTTGACGGACTTTTTCATGGATTCTTAAAAATATCTATGCCGTAAACTGAAAATCAAAACCAGTAACTATTTTTGTATGGAAGTTTGAATTTTGCCATTTTGAATAATTTGGAATAATAACTTTGCAAAAAATTCCAATTATAACTTAACGCGTACCGCAAATCATAAATGTTGAAAAAAGGAAAAATTATCTTATAATTGTTTTGCCAAAAATACATCAAAAACTTTGTTTTGAAGGGCTGTCAGAACATTCAAGACTTCGCAATCTAGTTCGGTTTGCAAACGTTTTTTATTTTTTGAGCTCAGAGAGCTTAAGTATGTTGAAACATTACTTGAACTGTTTAAACTTCTTGAAAACCGATTATATAGACGGGTCCAATAACGTAGTAACTTTTTTGTGAAAGATTTTTTTATATTTTACATTTATTAGTTTTTAAAACTCAGATCAATATTGGAACATATTCAAAAATAAGTGGCGGCCAAAAATAAATCAAAGATGGTTTTCGAACAAAAAAAATCAACTTTATTTTTTGATCCACAAACTACTTGAAGCGACCTAACAAGTCAGTGATACGAGCGTCTTGTTTTTCTGTTAAAATTTTAAGTGATGGTGTTGTTACAATGAGTGAAGAAAAGAAGTTGATTGACCTTCGATAAATACGCTTGTCACCTTAATGATCCTCGAGGCTTCTGAAAGCCAGTCATTCATAGTCAAATTGAGAACTTTTTCGAATGTCAATCACTGGTGTCAACGATGACCGAAACAAATCTGTTTGAATTATTTGGTGACAAGAACAAAATATAGCTTTGTTTTTTCTGCTCATTTGAAAAAACCACTAAAAACGCAGTTTTGGTTTTGGTGCTCAATTCAGTATGACACTGTTTAATCGTTACCAAACCACCCCCTTCCAACCCCCCCCCCCCCCCCCAACCTCTGAGTAATCAACTAATCATCATTTGTTTTCATAATTTTCAAGTTTGAAAGTTCTAAAAAAGTATAATTCAACCAACAGAGTTTTTTAAAACAACTAAAAAAATTTTGGAATCGGCGATTAAAAAAATAATCATAACATTTTTCGTATCACTGAGAATCAGATCAATTTCTAAATGCACATTTTTTCAGCAATACATTTAGTCACTTTTGCAGTGAAATTGAGTACAATAAGAGCTGCCTTAATAAATATTTATTACGGCGGATATTGTTAACCTCCATAAGAATTTGTTCAATAATGCAAGTAAAAGTGGACAGGTGAAATTATTTCACGCTGCCCGGTTTTTATCATTTTTTGTCTGAAAAGAAAATCAAGACTTTTTATCACATCGATATCTAAAGCATTTCATATTTCCTGTTCAATAAAAGATGAGAAATGATGACATAGAATTTTTGCTTCTGATTCTTTTTTGCAAGAGAACAATGACAGATTTTTTTGGTTTTAATGGCTCCAAAATGGTCAGCTAAAATGTCTCCATTTTTCTTATGCTTGAATTAGTTTACAATTTACAAAGAAACATGTTTTGCAGATATATATTTGTTTTTATTTGTGAAAAATCAATTGAAATACTCTTTTTTTTTCATGTCAAGCAAGAAAAAATTATGACAAAAAAATTGGTTTTGGCTCATTTTTTTTAAAAAAAAACTTTCTTTTGATACTGGTTTAGAAACTATCGAAGAAGTTTTCCAATTTTTAGCTTCTCAAGAAATTTTTTGGAAAGAGTTTTTAAAATACATAGAAAATTGCGTGCCATAGATACAAGATTGTGTGATTGTTTTTCAAAATCCAAATCTAACTTGTAATTGGTCCGATTCTCAGATTTATATTGTCTTGATTGTTTTTCCAGGTGGTCCTCTGATCGAGGAAATGGAGAATGAGATTGCGGTTGCCAAGCGACAGTTGCTACTGCACTGTTTTGTCGCCGGATACCCTATCAAACAGATATCTTGGTGAGTTCAGAGCAGAAACATTCTAAAGAACAGTGGTTCGAACCCGACACTGATACTTTTTCTAAGTTGGGCAATTCAAATTAACTTTTGCAAAGAAGGGATGGACAATTCAATAAGTTACTGAAAGTATGTGAAATTGCATTGAGTTCAATGTGGATGCTGTTTTGAGTGTCTGAATAAGGTAATGATCCGCTTATGGTAGATGAAGTTTCTCTAGCAGTAGCTGCATTTGTTGCATTTTCCAATATTCCGCAATCATTCAGCTGTTTTCAGGAAGGGGATTTAAGGGATGGGGGTATTTTTTTGCGACATCCATTTTCGGCCGCGGGAACCTAAAAGGTTCTCAAAGTCGCCTTGGGCGCTAATTCATACTAATTTTGAGCAGTGTGCGCTGGAAAAAAAGAAACACATTTTTTTTGTTCAAAATCGTCAAACAAACCCAATGACGGCATTTTAGACCAGTTTTTTCTCAAAACTTTGCCTCCGTTGCGGCTTAGAAACTTTGGCTTAATAGAGTTTTATGTGTCAAAACCTCGGAAAATCAATTTGGTCGACCTAAAAAAGGTCGCCATTTTTTTTGAAAATCTGTTCTTAGATAACATCCTAGATCCGCCCTGTTTAAATTCGCCTATATCAATGTATAAAAAATTAAATGGGTAATAATTTCTGATAACGAAATGCTTCATAGCATTTGATCAAACGGATAAATTTTTAAAGCGGTCACCAATAAGTGTTTACAAGTACTTTTGACCTTTTTTTTCTGAACGTAAATCTAAACAAAAATCATTAAACTTTCCAAACATTAAATTTTCCAAAAATACAATAAAAGGTACCAATAAAAGGCATTTAGAATTATTTAAGTGTTTCAACAAAGCCTAGACCCCTGCGTTTCAGACAAAACTTTGCCAAAAAATGTAAATTTGTAGTATCAACCATCTGAATAATAATGACAACTATTAAGGGTGTACAAACACAATTCTTCATTCTTCGACGAAACTTCCCAGAAATGGTATGTCATGTATACCAGCCAGAGCGAGTTCCTTTTAGATCATGTAGGGCTCTTAACCCAAATTGCATTTACTGGCTATCCTTTAATCTCAATTATTAGCTGCTTTTTGCATAACAAACTTAGAAAGATGTATCGCCATTTAACGCTGCTCACCGTATAACAAAGTCGCTACAAAAAAAGTATATCGTTGCATGTTTTCCTGTTTTTAGCTTCAATTTTATCAAGATATTGGTTTATTCAGGTATTACAGAAGTCAGAAACTACCCTACAATCATCGGCAAGCAGTGCATCAAAACGGAACCCTGGAAATAAACTCGGTCACCCAAGAAGATGCTGGCCAGTATGAATGTCGTGCCGAACCCGACCAGCAGGACTCGTCTTCTTCGGGTTCTCCGATCCGAATGCTCGGCACTGCCTCGGCAACTGTTTCCGTAACTGTAGCTTTCGCACCCGAAATATCACCGGTTGATCTGGGTGAGCGTACCGCTGGACAGAGGTTCACGGCAACATGCGTCGCGAGTGTAGGCGATCCTCCGATTCAGATGTCGTGGTACAGAAATGGACAATTAATTGACTCGTCCAATAATTACGACATCAAACTTCTTTCTGCAGACGCTATGAGTATAATGAGCATTGATTCTCTCGCTTCGTACCAGTCAGGGACTTACACGTGTCAAGCAATAAACTCAGTTGGAACCGCAACATACTCAGGGTATCTGGCCGTCTTGGAACCCCCAAAGTTCCAACACGAGCCGAAAAATTCCCAAGTTGTACTTGGAAAGCGAATTGAAATTCCTTGTGCTACAATCGGGAACCCAAAGCCGAAGGTAAAATGGATGCGACAAGTGAATGACGTCATTTCGAGTCGTGTCGTAGAGTACATTGAGATCAAAGACGACACAAACTCGGAATTCGGAGATGAAACGAGAAACAACTCAAATGTGGACTATGTTGTATCTTCAGCAAATGGATCCTTGATTATCCATAAGGCAAAAGTGGATATTCAAGGAGTGTATATGTGTCAAGCTTCGAATGGAATTGGTAGTGATATCAGCAAGAGCGTCAAACTTACAGTCAACAGTAAGCAATACTTTAATCACAAAACATTTTCTTTTATCTTCAAGCTGTCATTTTGCAAAATTACACAAAGATAGCCGGTTAGTGTGCAAGTAGCGCACAATGTTCCGACCATAGTTTTTAGAAAACTGCGGCTTAGAAATTTTTTTAAACCAAATTGGTGTTGTTTTTCTGCTTGGTGTGATAAAAAGATCTGACGTAGAAATAAAATTTGGGCATATTAGACAGACATAGTAATATAGGCAAATTGGACAAAAGTTTTAGTGGAAAAATGACTAGAAAAAAAAATTTAAAATTTTTGCGGAAAACTTAACTTGAATTTTTTTGAAGTTTTTGCTTCCCAAAAAGAAGCTAAAAAATCCAATAACCAGTTTGATTTGCTTAAAATTAAGTTTTACAGACTAGAAAAACTAAAAAAAAAAGACTTTTGCAGAAAATTTTTAAGTTTTTTTGTAGTTCGTGGGTTCCAAAATTAAGCTAAAAACTCCAAACACTAGTTTTATTTGCTTAAGAATGAGTTTTAAGCTCTTAAGTTGAGCATAATTTAGCTGTTATAAGCCTGCTCGCTTGCATTCTTCGCTCGAATTAAGACGAAAAATCAAAAATTTCAAACCGGTCTTTTGTTACACTGATTGATTGATTCCGTTTTAGTCCCTCCCTATTTTGGACCCTCCAACTCTGAAATGTCAGTCACTCTCGGGTCATCAGTTGTGCTCACCTGTGAAGTATTCGGCGACAAACCAATGAGTGTCAGATGGGGATCGATTGACCCCTCTCTTCATGCACTACTTGCAGAGGGCAAGATAGTTCAGTCTAAAGGTCAAAAGGTCAATAAAGAGCAGCAGTTGACAGATGATGACCTTGGACGCTTTTCAAGAGAGATGATCGGAATTTCGGAACCTGTATCTTCTACAATTTCTCATTTAACTGTACGTTTGAAATATTATATTTTATTTTCTAATATGATATTTTTTATTTACTAATCAAATGAAATATCATCTTCACTTGAAATATCATCTTTACTAGCTTTTCTTGTTTTTTTTTACAGATTTCCGAAAGCAAACGAGTGGACACTGCAACTTACTTCTGCGAAGCCTCAAATACATTCGGAAAATCAGTCTACAATATTTCACTCGTAGTTTTAGGTGAGCGAATTCTGAATACCTAATTGTATTTTTTCGAGTCAATTTTATTTGCGATTACAGCTATATTACAATTACAACTGCGATTACAATTATGGTACTTGAGACCCCAAAAAGTGGGGACCCATATTTCATATATGCTTTTTACGGACCCAACTATCATACTTGTACCCAATTACAATTTTAATTATAATAAGAATAAATTGTTTCATAAAAAATCAGCTTAAAAGAACTCAGTCTGGGGGATCATCATTAGACAAACTATGTCTGTTTTCAGACGTCTCTGATTTTGTTGAATTTGTTTAGAAATGCCGGACAGTCCTCGGAACCTGAAATACTCGAAAGTGACAAGTGATTCGGTCTCGTTCTCGTGGGAGAAGCCGTTTAACGGGAACTCGCCTCTGATTGGCTACCGAGTCAAGTACAAGACCAAATATGGTAAGTGAGACACACGCCATTATGGTATAAGAACAGACGCAGTTATTAATTTGCAGACTTTTTCATGAATGAAATTTATTTTTCATTACAAAATCCAGATTCGATGTTTTGATTTGACAGTTTTCCCTCTGCAATGAACAAAATATAGCTTAAATGACAGAAATAGATTGAAATTATTTTTGAAAGTAATGTTTAATTTTCAACCGGTGTATTTTTCGCAGATATTGAAATGGATAAAAACTACCCGAATTTTTTTAGACTCCGATTTCCAAGAGGAGATTGTAGATGCCATGAAAACCAGAGTGCTGGTTTCTGGACTGCATCCTGCCACTGGCTACTCGTTCTTTGTGGTATCCGAAACAGCCCAAGGAGTGTCCAAACCATCCAGGGTCGTCCAAGTCACCACAGCCGAAGCAGGTAAGATACATCTGCGTTTTTTTGCTTCCTCTTCTTGACAGTAATTTTGGTCGTTTTATTCCAGTATAGCCATTTTTTTTTGGCTGAGAATTTCAAATTGTTACTCATTTTTTAAAAAAATAATCATTTGAATAATTAAGGGCAAAAGGCATTTTTAGGCACTTCTTGGAAAATTTTTAACTTAAAAAATTGCGTTTTTCAGGGTGCGTTCTATTTCAAAATTAGTATATATATTGGCGCCAAAGGCGCCTTTACAAACACTTTCAAGTTGGTCGGCCGAAAAAGGATTTCTTAAAATAATACCAAAATGGGACTCTTTGGTTGGTGAGGAGGGGACTACATTTTTGTAGTTTCTGATAGTTTTTTTCCTGATAAATTAACCAATTTTTGTAAATTTTAATGAGGGCCCAAACATGCAACAAAATGAATTATTCAATCGAAGTTCCACATTTTTTCTGAGCAGTCCGTTTTTGTTTTGTTTCAGCTCCTGACGGGCCACCGGCCGACTTCTATATCAAAGTGCTATCCTCGACATCTGTGAATATTTCATGGAAGGTACAACATTTAGATACTTTTAACGGTAACGGACCAAGTTAACACCCTCACCCTGCAAAAAGGAGGGGGGGGGGGGGGATGTTAACTTGGTAATAAGTTAAGTTCGAATTTTCAGCCAATCAGAATAAAGCATCTGACACCCAGCGCTTAGCAAGTTTAATTTTAATTGAACGCTGGGGCGGAGGATCTTAACGTGGTCTATTTGAAGGAGGGAAGGATGTTATCGCGATCTCTTCTAGCATTTTAAAATGAACTTAAATCAAAATCTTAGTTTCTGTGAAGCCATACTAATTACAAATTGTGCAGAAAGATTAAACAAGACTGCTCGTATCAGGGCGAAGCCCTGAATGTTCCGACTGCCTTTTAATGTTTAATAAAATGTAATAAAAATGAAAAAAAAAATTCTAAAATTTGAAATTTTTTATGAAAATCATCCCCCCACACGCCATATAAAGTACAAAAGGATAGATTTCGCTCCTTGTAACAAATCAATTATGGCAAATAAGCTTCTTCCAACTAATTTGGAACGATTTCTAAGACGGATTAAATCTCCGCTTACGCGTTAATAGCGCGAAATATATCGCACGTTAATTGTCCCAAATTGGTCAAACTGGCAATCTTTAAACCCTCATAACTTCACGAAAAATGATCACAGGTGAAATATCTTTTCAAATATAAGCTAAGGACAACAATAGCTTTCGAATGATATAAAAAATTCCGTCAAAAATGGCTAGTTAAAAAGTCGAAGTTTGTCTGAAGAAAAAAAAACCCACCCCGAGAACAAATATTTCGTTACTTTCGTATCGAAAGTCGGAACAAAAAAAACGTAGTATCTTTAAAAACGAGAGCTTTAAACTTTATTTAAAAAAACATAATTTATAGAAACAATTATTCTTCTTTTTACAGAGTCCTGATATGGACAATCGCAACGGGAAAATCATCGGCTATGACCTGCGCTACAACAACACTCGACCAACACCCTCAACCCAACAACCCTCCGCTCCTACTGTATCAAATGCTCAACCCATTTTCGTGACTGTCTCCTATCCCCACAACGGAGTGTCGGTTGAGACGCAGACTGCAAAGATAGAGTACTTGGACAAGTTCACCCAGTACTGTTTCGAGATCAGAGCCAAAACCAGAGTTGGAAGTGGACCGTACACAGAATCAATATGTGCCAGAACAAGAGAAGACGGTAATAATCTGACTTTTGAAATTTTTATGCTCACAAATTTGAATTGTAGTTATTTTTGGCATAGTTATATACAAGCGCGAATTGGTTTTGTAGTGCATATAAATAATGCTTTATTAATTCTTCAGTAAAACTTTAGTACTGCATCAGTAATTTTTCAGTACTTGATCAGACTCTGTTTTGTGCCACTTTAACTCTTGGGATTCCCTTTTATTTTGCGTACAGTGTTAGATTCAGATACTTGTGGACACTCTTTGGGCAAAATGGGGTCCATTATTGCATATAGAAAAACCTGTTTTTTAAAACAGAATCCAAACTATAAGACGTTTTTTCCAAAAATTTTTTGTAGAGTCTTACATCTTAAGGTTTACATGGCAGGAGTTTTAGTCGATTGTATTGTAAGTGATTACCAGATTAACAAAATTTCTGATAGGAAAAAAATAGCTAAAACCAAATATTAATTTTTCTCACCTCACATGATTTTCTTTAATGCATGCTATCGAAAAATTTGCTGAGCGAAGGGTTAAATTTGAAATGACATTTTCTCACCAGTAAGTTTAAGAATGTGCAATTTTTTTGATGATGTTGTTTCATGATTTTGTAGTTTCATTAATCTTCCAAAGTTAGTGATTGTTTTTGATGGATTTTTGATGATTTTTTTGTTTTAGGATTTCAGCAAACAAAATTTTAAAAATATCTAAAAAAAAGACAGATTGGCCTGAGTTTTTGTTTGGCCATCATGTGCCTTTCTCTCAAAAATGTTTCGATTTTTAATTTGGCGCTGTTTTGAATCAGCAGAACTCAACATGAAAAGCCTTTTCTTAATCAGCTCCAATATGTTTTTAAGTGGCATTATATGCTATTCGCATTATATGCTATTCGGATGCAGTTATCCGAAATATCTCACTTTGTAAACCATATTCAGACTTTGATGATTTTTGTTTTTCAATAAAAATTGTTTGGAATTCTTAAGTTGGATAAAAGTTAGATATTAATCTTAAGAACTTTGAAAAAGAGCGTAACATATAACAAGGCAAAACTCCACATAAAGTGTCGACTTTATAACGTGTACGGAGTATTTTTTGTAAAAAAGCAGACAACCTTTTCGAACAAGTTCTTTTTTGAAACAAAATTATCGACGCAGCACAATGTGAAAAGTTTTGCTTCTTTTAACACCTTGTTGGAAGCAACTAGCTTGCCTCATTTCAGTTTTCGAAAATGATTAAATCTCCACCTGGTCAACCTTTAAGTCACCACCTTAGAAAACAGGAAATTTCACCTGCATTGTTTTCCAACCTGGAGGTATTCAAAAATACATAACCTTGATAAAATGAATAGTCAAATGAGAAAAAAAGTCACAAACTCCGCCAAGATTAGGTAGGTTTTATAAAAATTTCATCAAAAATTGTCAAACTGTATAGAAAATTCCAATCAACTGACAAATTAATGGCGGTGTCTACTATGGTTTTAATTATGGTGTCACCTGCCAAGTGTTGTTGGGTGAATTTGAAGCTTTTTCGCTTCTTGTTTGTTTTTCATTTTTTAATTTAAGAAATTTTAAAAGAAGTTTTAGAAAACCTGGTCTGAATATGTACGGTTTTCAGTCTAAATCTGACAAAAAATGAGTAGCTTCCATAGCTAGAAAATTAAAACTAATAAAATCATTAAATTCAAGGCTATTTTAGCCACGTTCTCTGATATCCCAGCTTTATCTATTTTGGTCACCTGATACTAAAAATAAAATGAAAAAAAAATCAGTTGTTTTCTTAAAACAAAAACAAAGAAAAAAGATAAATATGGTTTTGATAATTCTTTCAAATGATTCTTTTTTTTTCTTTTTTCATGCTTTGTTTTCCCACGCAAAATCAGCTACCAAAAACAATAATCGGAATGAGTTAAAAGATAATACATATCAAAGCCCTTTCAGTCGCAATTCGAATGACATTTTCCCAGTGTCGAGAAAAACCGATTTGAAATTTTAGATTTTTCGTCTAAATTCAAGCAAGTGAGCAGGCTTAATTTAAACCGTAAAAGCATAATTTTAGTCGAGTAAGATTTTCTTTGGAGTGTTTTTGACGCCTTTTTAGGCATTAACAATTTCAAAAAACAAAAACTTCCTTCAAAAAGAATGGAAAAATTTTTGAAAATTTGCATTGATTGTTTAAATTTTGTTTTGTTTTTCTAGTCATTTTTTTTCAAAGACTGATATTCAATTTGCTTTATTTTACTTTGACTCCCGACTTTGCCGAACTTTTAAGTTTTTGTTCAGATCTTTTTATCTCACGACGCAGCAAAAAACACTGTTCCAGTCTAAAAAAGAGGGTGATTTTTGCATTTGAAACAACTTTGTCAATAAATTGTTTCGTCAAATAATTTTTTTTCTGACTTCGCTTTTTTCCTATCAGCTTATAACTGCAGGGGCGGATTTAGTAGGTGGCGGCGGTTTACGCCCTCTCTCACGGATTCGACCCCCTCACCAATCAAAGGCTCCCCAATTTGGTATTACCTTACGACATCCCTTTTCGGTCGACCAACCTTGAAGTTTTTCTAAGGGTGCCTTTGTCGCCAATATATGCTAATTTCGAAGGTAGCGCGCGCCGAAAAAGCGCAATTTTCTGGTCAAAATTTTCCAAAAGTGCCTAAAACCAGTTGTTTTTGCTTGTTTTTTTTTAAGAAAAATTGCCTACAGCGAAGAAACTTGATCAAGATTGGGTCTCTATAGTGTTCTGGGTGCTCGGAAAATCAATTTGATTGACCTAAAAAAATGATTTACGACTGAGAAAATTTGAGAAAATTCTAGATCAGCTCCTTTATATTATTGCTTGAAAAATATGCTTTCATTAACCTTTCTAGCATTTTTTCAGAAGATGCAAATAGATTACCAGGTTTGTTGTAGTAGGGCACCAACTAACCACTTTTGTTTCTTTTATTTAGATTTCTTGTGTTTACGCAGTTAATTGAAACATGAAACGCGCAATAGATTCCAAAGTAGATTGCTTCCACGAAAGTAGGGCGAGTTACAGAGTTAAGGCCATAATTGATGTTAAGGCCATAATTGATGTTAAGGCCTTAATCTATAAATTGTGATTTGCTTGCTGATGTAAAAAACATCGTACAAGTAAATTAACATGAATTAACACCTTTTTACAGCACCTTTTTTTAAAGAACGCCTTTTTTCATTTTCAAATCGGCACCAAAATGAACCCCTGTTAAATAACAAAAACAAAAAAAAATAACTTTGAAACACTTTCGTGTTGCATCTTTAGGCTTCCATTCTAGAATATCTATCTAGATATACCCACCCAATAACAATATCGTTTAATGGCCAACACATTTCTTGTCTGGACAAAGATCTGATGTCACCTAACTGTGTTAATTCAACTGCAGTTTTGAAACGGTACCCATACGAAATATCAGAAGGGGAAATCCCTTCTGTGACAGAAGTACTGAATGCTCGAGAATTATGTCAGCCAGTCAGAATTCAGTATTCAAAAGTTCAAAACAGATAAGCTTAAAAAAGATCATTCTGTTTGCGAACAGTTAAATGGACGTTGATTGGTTGAAAATTTTCGTGCATTCGGTCCTTCTAATATGAGACTAGCCCCTGTCAGAAGTTTTCGTTTATTTCTTTACCCTGAAAAAATGTTCAATTGTAATTGAAAAATCGTGACCAGAAATTAATATTGAAGTCTATTGAATTTTTAGTGCCCTCCAAACCGCCTTCGAATGTAGTGGTGGTGCCTGGACGCGATTCCAGGTCTCTCTTTGTGTCTTTCGTTGGGATCCCACTCCGATATGCTCACGGGGATATTATGGGCTACAAAGTGAGCTACTCAAGAGTCGACTCAACAGACCATGGTAAGTTGCATGTCTTTTGCTATATCAAACTTACTATATTTTACTATCTTTTACTATATTTTACTATCTTTTACTATATTTTACTATATTTTACTATATTATACTATATTTACTTATGAAAGATTATTAAAAACCGCTTAATTTTTCAGTTAAATGGTTTTTGTTTTTGCTTCTGAGTTTCCTGAAACTACATTTTTTGTTTTAAAAAGTTTGTTTTAGATTTGTGAAGTTGTTTGATATATATATATATTTAAAAAAAATGTTCTTTTTTTTTCAGTACTGACAAATCCCGAGTTGGTGATTACGAAACAAAACCAAGTGAGCATTGACGGTTTGACTCCCTATACGAACTACAGCATAAGCATTCTCGGGTACACGACTGCCGGCGACGGAGTGGCGAGTGCTGCTGTGTACGCGACGACAGACCAGGACAAGCCGAGTAGTCCGGAGAAGATCAAAGTGTTTATGAAGAGTGCCAGTTCTATTTTGGTGGTCTGGGCGGCGCCATTAGAGCCGAATGGAATAATCACGAGCTACAAAGTCTACTGTGATAGATACAGAACTCAGGTACAAAAATCGGATCTCTTCAACTATTGGACCAGTTAAAAAAAATCGACATTTTTCCTAGTGCAATGTTTTGAAAATGATCCTTACCCTAGTTAGAAGTTCCATATTTCGACCATTTGAGATAACAAGTCACGCCCGTTTCAATTCAACTATTGAGTATCTTAATCAATTTCTCCTTATTGTAAAAGAAGCGGGCCGGGGGGGGGGGGGCTTGGGGATTCATTACTAGGTACAAAATCGGAATATGCTTAACTATTGATTCAGTTCGTAATAAGGGTGGTTATTCTTCACTTTGTACTATACGGGGGGGGGGGTGTTAAAGAGATCCCATTTTTTTCCTATTTAGAACGGAGTGCGAACTGTGTTGGTGCGTCCGAACAAGGATTCGTTGGAGGTCGATGGTCTGCTACTGCTGGACGACTACAAAGTATACGTGTCCGCTTTCACCTCGGCTGGGGAAGGACTTCCTTCAGCTCCCATGAAGATCACTATCAACCAGAGGGGTGAGCAGCATTGGGCAAAAGATCTTTCGTTATAAAAACACTCGGCCGCTTTTTTGAGAGGCTGAGGTGTGTATAAAGGCTGGCTGAAAGGCTGTATTTGGAATCTGCATGCAATTTTCTGCAGATTCCAAAGCTTCTTGGTGAAGTCGTCTTAAATTTCACTATTTCGAAAATTCAGATTAAGATTAAGACGATTTATCCACAAGGAAAAGTATCAACATCAGAGCTGTTCAGCTCTTCAGGGAGAATCGCTGTTGGGCTCCTGGTTAAGATCTACATGCAGTTGTTTTGGCTAGTTTTCTGGGCTGGGTAATGTTGCCTCACCCTCAAGCAACGAGCACGGATCATGGTTCTTTCCCTCGTGCATCAGTTGTCCTAATCTATTTAGTTTTTGAAAATTTTCATATTAGCATTGATATAGAGATGTAAGATTGCCGCATCAATAGAAATCTTCTTAAAAGCTTTTTTGTTTGTTTTCAGTTCCCGCCAGAATTGGCGCTTTTTCTCGAAATGTGACTTCAATTTGGAAACAGAACGTGCTGCTTTCCTGTCCTGTTTTCGGAAACCCCAAACCGGAAGTTTGGTGGTCCAAAAGCACCGACGATGACGATATCAATTCGCAATCTACCCAAATGCTGCTCAGTCGAGGATCCGAGTCGATGATGTCGGATAAACGTCGGGTTTTCACGAACAATCAGAGTTTGCTGATCGAACAAGCGGAAGAAACGGATTCGGGAGTCTATTCGTGTCATGCGCAGAATAAGTTTGGAGATGACAAAATAAGCATTCGACTTACAGTACTCGGTTAGTTAGAAAATATTTATCGTTTTGCAGCCATTTTAGGTACTTATAAAAGTACGTCTCAGGCAGCCAGTGAAAATTATTACCGACATTCTTTGATTTTTTTTTCAGCGCCTCCTCGGCCTCCTTCGCTCAATCTCGAGTCTGTCTCGGTCGATGACGTCACAGTCTCGTGGCACTCGGACGCCGACTCCAAAGTGACGTCATACTCTGTTTACATATTACAAAAATCTGCAGAAAATGTCCTCCCAACGACTCTTTTCGCATCATCACGTGACAACATTCAGGGTTCTCGGGAGGCGTTTTCGATTGTGAGACAGGTGTTGGCCCCTCCCCCGAAGAGGTATGCGATCCAGGGTCTCAAATGTGGCACCCACTACTCGGTGTATGTTGTGGCCCAGAACCAAGTGGGCATGGGAGACAAGAGCAACTTGGTCAATGTCAAAACTGTTGGCGCTGGTGAGTTGGTTTAAATTAGAATTTTGTTGGATCTACTAAACAATCTCCACCGCTTTCAAGAAAGTGAGGGGGGGGGGGGGAGATTGTTAAGTAGGTCAAAATGGTCGATTTTTCAACCAATCAGAATGCAGCAAAATTAGAATAATTTACAGTATTTATTTATATGGGAGGAGATTCTTAAGTTGGTACCATAGGGGGGGGGGGGGGATTATTAAGTATCATTTGGTTTTTTATGAGTTAAATGAGTTTTAGAGTTAAACTTATAAAATTAGAATCTGGTGGTTTATAATTTTTTTAAAATTTTTTAAAGCGCATGCATGGAATTTAACGATCAAACTTTCTATCAAAAGTCAATAGTAAAGTGGTTAAATTCTAGATTGTTGTTTTTCAATTATAGATATCGCATCTTCCATTTAATATAAACCATGATCAATGAGCAGATCTCTTTTGAGCTTTTTGTAGCAAATTTAAGCTTAGGTCTTATTGAATATAACAAAGACTATGATTAAAGACTTAAAAGCTGAATATCTTTCAGCTCCAAAAGCGCCGTCAAAGTCGCAACTTCTGCTCGCTTCTAACGCCACTCAACTGACCTTGGATCTGACCACGTACAGCAACCAGGGCTGCCCTATTACGTCATTTCATATCACGTGCACACCTATGGACCGAATTAAGTCAGGGTCCAAAAAATCACGCCGCTCGACTTCGCACAATTCTGGCGACGATTCTTCTTTTATTCGGGAACTAGAATTGGATGGAACTGAGAAATTGGCGACGTTGCGTAGGTTGCAGCCTAAGGCGTGGTATCTGATTGAAGTTGTAGCGAAGAACAGTGCGGGAAAGACGGCAACCACGTATAAGATGGCGACCTTGACGCTAAGTGGCGGTGAGTTGTTTTTGACAAAGCATCAATCGGTTTAAAGAAGGCTTGGAAAGTGACGACGCCTCACCCCCCCTCCCCCGCGTCCTCGTTCAGGGGGGTCTCCTCTTTTTGGTACTATTTTACGACATCCATTTTCGGCCGACCAATAATCTAGAATTTTCTGAAGGCACCTTAAGCCCCATTAAACACCAAATTTTATGTTATACCCCCACTAAATGATGAAAAATGAAAATAAAACTTTTTTAAAACAAAATTTGACTGATTTTAATGGCAAATGCAGGGCTGATATCCGAACGGTAAATCAAGCCAGGAACATGTAAAAAGTGCATATTAAACAATTAAAAACACATTTTTTTGTTAAATTTTATGTGCAGAAAACGGCGAAAAATGGAGAAATGAGAAAAAAAGCTAGTTTGAGGCTAAATTAAGTAAAAATGCTTCGTTTCTACGATAGTCGCATAGTCCTATTAATATTTATAGCATTTTTTAAATAGTAATCGTGTCCCAAATTGGTTATAAAAACGTTCATTGACATTTTTATCATCTTGAGGGGTATAACCGAAAAAACACATTTTTTGGCCTTTTTTCCTATTGGCTCAATAGGGTCTTTATAGTTATTGAAGAGAGCTCGGAAAATCAATTTGGTCGACCTAATGAAAGTCCTAGATCTTTTTAACGAAGTAATCTGTGAGGTGGAGTTGGAGGATTTTAATCTTGACTGCTGTTAATTTTGAGGTGGGGGGGTTATGGTTATATGGTGTTCAATTAAAACTTGATCATTGATACGTACATTGAATTGTGGGTGACTTCAGATTCGATAGACCATGAATCGGAGACGGCGGCCGACACTTTCTCCGGCACTGTACTCATGGCCTCATCCGCCGTCCATTTCCTGGGAACTCACTTAGTCCTAGTGGCCCTCATTCTCTGCTCAATATCCCTTCTGCTACTTATCATCCTCTCATGCTTCTGTCTATGCAAGAGGAAAAACCACAGAACACGTTAGTTTTATTATACATTTGCTTAAAAGTGTGCATTGGAACGAATAGTTTGCAAGCAGAATTGACTCGTGGCAGGGTTAATCAAATCATAATTAAATGATGGGGTGATTGTATTCAATTGCGTTGTCTTCGCTTCGTACTTATTTATTTCCTAATTTCAGTGGTGTATCGTAAATCAACTGAACGCAATAAAAAGTAACTCAGTTTGTTAATCAGTATTCCTATAGAGCTTTTCTTTAATTCTTCATTTTATATAGCTGGAGAATAGATTTATCATTGCTAATACAGAAACGTTGCGTTGCTTGTGTTCATATGAAGCCTAATGTGCTACACAATTGGTCCAGATCGTCTAGTGGTTAGGACATTGCGTTGGGACATTGCGTTGTGGCCGCAATAACCCAGGTTCGAATCCTGGTCTGGACATAACTTTTGATATTTTAGATAATACTGCGAGCGCGATTAGGTTATTCACATACATGCTCAACATGTTCTTCCCTTTTCCCCGCTAAAAAACTTATATTTTAATTTTGTATGAGCTATTATATTAAGAGTTATGGTTAAACGATTTAATTATGATATGAAAAGCGAACGGCTCGCTTCCTTTTCTAGGTGTCTAATGAGAATTAGACACCTAGAGCTCTTAAATCGTTTAAAATTTATGATTTCGCCATTCAGAAACATTTCGCAGTATATTTTGAAACAAATTTTACTTCGTAAAACCTCCTCCCTCATCATTCCATGGTGGAAAATGCAACAGAAAAAAAAACGTCAAAATTGAGTTTTGATGACAAATAAGTGAAACCAAATATGGTTTTTTAACCGTAAAATTAGTTGAAGCGTGCATCTTTCTTGATATAAACACTGTAGCGATTGCGCTTTTTATGAAAAAAGTTTCTGAATCAGTATATTTCGCGCGATTTTTGAAATGAATAATTTATACACATTAATTTTAAAATTATAGCATGCGAAATGCATGCGGGACCTGTCTATCATAGTTGCTTTTTCGAGGGACCACTCTATGAAATTCAAATGTGGGGTGGGGGTCAGGGAAAAGAGCCGAGCGAACCATTCATTGCATTTGAACCACTAAATTAGGTCGCGATTAATTTTTCGACCATGCCGCGGTAAACGTATGATAGTTGGGTCCCTTAAATTAAGAGAGCCCAGGCCCAGCAATCTTTGAAAAATCTTGAAGATTCTTTGAAAAATCTTGAAAAAAAAATTCAAGGCGGTTAATTCAGGCGTTAACAAAGCAGATAACTAACCAAAAGATCGACGAATCAAAACAAAAATTGGTATTAAGTTTATTAATGTCGAACATTCTAAATTTGAATTTTTTGAAGCTAAAAATTCTTGATGCCTATCAGTTTCAAAGAAATTTTAGGCGACCAAATGTATCATCTTGCTAATCATTTGATGATATATCCCTCAAAATGATTAATTCTGTAGGCAACTAGCGTTATTTGATTACTTGCCCAAATTTGCCTTTAAAAAGATATTTATATAAAGTATGAAGAACAAATCTGTTCACAATTGTTAGCTTCTTCACATGCAAAATTTCATGACATAATGGCAATGTCAATTAACTTTTTCAAAACTGAATTTCAAACGTGGGGGGGGGGGGGGGGGGAGTGGAAAAGAGCCCCAGATGGTGCAACCATATATACGTCGCGCACATGCATGGATCCATGGAAGCCATCAAAAATTTTCCATGCATGGCGCAGCGTATGGTTGCACATTTGTACTTTAAATTAGACAACTTTGATAGTTATCAGGGCTGCTAAAAATTTGCATATTGAAAATTTTTCATATCTTACCAACAGCTTGCATAATGATGAAAAATTGTTTTATTACTAATTTAATCCGCCATAAAGCTATTTTGAGGGTTTCTGAAACTAATGTATGTGCTACGGATGATTATAGTCATTTTCCATACCAAATACGCCATATCTTCTAAAGTGGGCAAACCGGGTGCATTTCCAGAATTTGTCCGCAATATGAAACGCTGTCCAGCCTATTTTCGGTCTCGGAATTCACATCGGCGCGACCGAAAAAGTCAAAAAGCTACACCATTTTCCCTTAACTTTTGAATTTCAATTCTAAAACTTGTGTAACGTTGTGATAATGTGAGGAAGTTTTATATGGTGAAAAACCTAATTATTGTGAATATATTTGTTATGCATGCCTTGCATTGTTACAGCGCATTCAGCCAAAATACCAGAAAGACAACTAAAATTTTTAAAATTTCAAATGTCGAGATGAAAGTGGAACAGTATTTTTATTCAAATGGACGGAAATTGAACAGACAAAAATTGCTATTTTAATAGATGACGCTTGTTAAACAAACAAAAACTCCCCGACACATTTTCAGTTTCGGGCTGCTGTACTTCGGCACTGTCAGGAAAATTGCGTAGTGAACAAACTAAATATAGTGAACAAAGTTGCTCTACACACTTTATATTGTAACATCTCGCCTTCAGCCATAATTTAACATAAAATAACGATGCAAATAGAAACTTTGAATGCTGGGGTTGTGGGGGAGTGGGAAAGACCCGGCAACGCAGCTTTTGTTGGTTAGGATAGGAATAAAATTGGTACCAGAGGTTTCGGAAAGCCAATTTCAGCTATCTGAAAAAATCCCCGTTATAACGGACCCCCGCGCTCCAGCCTAGTTGCAAAATTCATAGTCTATCAATTAGTTTTGAATTTAAAGTAATTGTTGCGTTTTCCCTAGTCAGTGCATTATACAAAAATGCAATCCTGGATTCGTTAAATAAGTATAAATATATAAACATGCACATGCTTTCTTATTGTGCATGTTATTGTTCCAACTTTCGTAACAAAAATAACAGAATATTTGCTCTCGGGATGGTTTTTTTCTTCAGACAAATTACGATTTTTTAACTAGCCATTTTTGATGTGATTTTTTAACAATCAGTCGAAAGGTATTATTGTTCTGAAATTAAATTTGAAAAGATATTTCACCTGTGATAATTTTTCATAAAGTTATGAGGGTTTAAAGATTGCCATTTTGGCCATTTTGACCAATTTGGGACAATTAACGCGCAATATAATTCGCACTATTAACGCGTAAGCGAGATTTAATCCGTCTTATAAATCGTTCCAAATTGGTTGAACGAAGCTTATTTGCCATAATTGATTTGTTACAAGGAACAAAATCTATCTTTTTGTACTTTATATGGCGTGTGGGGGGATGATTTCATATACAATAGTTACACCAAAAAATTGATGCTCGTGCGAGGTGGCTGGGGGGGGGGGGGGTGTGGGTTTGGGTGGGAGAAAAGTTCTTGTCACCACCTGATGAGAACTTCAAAATAATAACCTAAATCAAACTATTTCGATTTGCAAAAGCCCAGCACTGAGTACCACGGTTTTGTAGTTTGAACCTATCTTCAGAGAATAAATTGAAATAATTACTTTTTTGGCTCTTTGGAGTAGACAAAAAATTAAATGCAACTGTAGGAAGTGAGAATGAAATCATTGGTTTGCATTTGGGAAAAACACATTTTTTGAAAATGAAGTTTTCGAAATGCGTTTTAGAAGAAAAAGAATTGTCAATATTTTTATCTGTTCAATTTTTTAATTGAATGCCTGGTCATTTTGCTTGGATTTGATTGGATAAATTCTCATTGGTTAAATGTTAAAATCAAATAGAATGGGAGTGGAAAAACCGTTTGAAAAATTTTTTAACGGCGTTCTCGCATTGAGATATCATTCCACGTCTGAAAAAATTTCAACCTGAAAAATAAAAAAACAGCTGTCAAAGTATTTTCATTTGCGTAAATCACACCCAACCCCAACCCTTCTCCCCCTTCTATTATTTAAAATTGCAAAATTTTATCTGAATTTTTTGATGAAAAATGGAGTTAAATGGCATAAAAACGCAACTTTTTCAGTCAAAATACTAAAACGTGCTCTTGGCTTTCTCGAAAACTTTGACAATTTCAGGTCTCTATAATGGTTAGAGCTCGAAAAAACGGTTTCAATTTTTTTTTCATAATCTTCCTTCTCTTTCTACAAAATAAAAGGTCGAAATTAGATATTTTAACAAATGCATACTTTTTCGAGCAAAAGTAATTAGCGCTAATCTGAACATTTTCTTTAATCCTTCAATCGTTTTTCTCTATGTCGAGGCTGAAAAAAATCAATTTTGAATGCATCCTTGAATTCCAAAACTCTTCAGGCAATCAAATCACACATTCTATGTCTGCCATAAAAGTCTGAAAAGAGCAGCGATCGAAGTTTGTGTTTTTTTAGTTGGCGTTGCCTCAAAATACAAGAGTGGCGAATACAACAACACTATGAGTTCGGGTGGTCCCGCGACTGGCACGACTCACTACCTCACAGCCGAGACAAAAGCTAACATGAAAACATACTTCAGCGGGGACGAATTGATGTCGGATTGCGATCAAAACATGACACCGAGCGACCGCCAGTTTCTTCAAACACGAAGCGAGTCCATGGCGCAACTTCAGCATAATTTGACGTTAAACAGCAGAAATTCAATGACAGGTGCGCTTACTGGATCTACAGGCGTTTCGGGGAGCAATGTGATTCTAGGAATCAACCCTGCGACCGGCGCAGCTTTGACCTATGACCCGAGAGCCTCTATCTACTCGGGTGATTTCGGGATGTCAGCTGTAATGGCGACTCCGAGTTCTAATGCGGCACAGAGAGCGGGATCGCAACACCATTTGGCATTTGGGTCGTACGGGAACCTTCAACACTCGGGTTAGTTTTAGTTAGTAGCTGTAGAATTTAACCCAATCAAGAAGTATGGTGAAAAATTAGTATTGATTGAGGATAAATTGGGTTTTTCTCGGGTAAATTTATTTTTTTTCCTGAAAAGATGTGGAGTTTTTTGAAGCTAACATTTCAACTCGATTCAAATCAAGTTTTCAACTGTGATCGGGTGTCTTTTTAGACCCTACCGAAATCAACCCTTTGCTTCTGCGATCCCTGAACATGCATGAACAAGCGAGCTACCCGAATGAATACTCAGCCGGACCACTATACAACTTAGCCGATGATATGAATGGGCGAAACCACGCCGCAGTCGAAAGCGAGAGATCCAACTCATCAGATGCGAGCGAGCACTGCAACGTCATGACAATTCAACCGCACGGAGCCGGGTCCACTTTTTCGACCAATCAGAAAGCAGCAGACTTGTTATTATTGTCCAATGAGCTGATAGAAAGTGTGAGCAATAATGTACCCGCTACAATGCCGATGAAAGGAGTCGTGTATAAATACGAGACTCCGAACATGCACAGTTTCCACAAATTTCCTAATATGGAAGGAATGAGTCACCAGCAACAAGCCGATGACAGTGGAATTGGCGAAGTGTGTATATAAGCCATCCTTCTAGAATATTCCATCTGATTTTTTTTTGCAATTTTTGTTTGTTCAGCGACGTAACTTCGTTCAATGCAGTTGTTTTATATTAGGATTCATCATTATATGCATACTTTGTTTTTCGAAGTAACCAGTTGCACGATTATCATTGAAAGGTGAATACTTGGAGCAGGAAATTTTATAGATTAAACCGCTGTGTTCGGCCTAATTTCTCTTTGAAAGTCAAGTTAACTAACTGCCTGCATTTTTCTAGTATGTGGCGTCAGTTAACGTGAGTTCCGATTCGCATAACCCGAATGATGGATTTTCTTCTCGTGTTTCATTTCCTCAAAACAGTTTACCATTTTTAGCTCACTTTCATCCTCGTTCAAACTTCTTTCACTAAAAGCTAATTTTCATATCAACCCGCCCTTTGAAATAATATTGTTGTTATAATGTGCAATCAGCCAGGGGTAGATCTAGGGTTTTCTCGAAAGATTTATTTTCAAAAAAAAATAGTTTGAAAAATTTGGACATTGTTTTGGTCGACCGAATTGATTTGTTAAGCTCTTCCAAAGCGCCAATTGAAACTAGTTTGCTCCAAATTTCTGCCGGCATAAATTTTTGTATAGAAGAAAGGATTGGCCGTCTAAATTAGATGACGGTATATAGTACCAAAAGTACCCTTTGAATGACGAGGATGTCCAGTTCCCAAACTCTTAAATCCCTTACTTCAATCAGTTGCGAAAAAATTGATAAATATAAACTTGCTTCCCTTGTTTCAAAGTTGAAAGTTTTTGTGATTTAATAAAAATTGCTATTAGCAAGTGTGTCTTCTCGTGAATTCTTCTTCCTCTGAGTTGCATGTTTGCTGCTAAATTGATGATCCAAAAAAATCAGCTGCTTAAAAACTCAAATTAATTTCTAATGCTTCCACGCTTTGTTTCCAGGATCCCGAAGCACAAGCGAGTCACGGGGATGACACAGGTACCGAGGCAGACGGGTCCCCCCTCTCAGACAGTTCCCTGGAGACCAGACTGGTGGCAGCTGAAAAGAGGAAGCAACACAACTCACAGACGCTTCACAGAAACAAACCAACTTCTATTAGAGCTAAATCACGCAGAGGTAACACAGAGTCAGTTAAGTTATCAAATCGCGATAAGACAAAGCTTAAAAAAATGATAAATAAGGGTTCGTTCAGTAAAGCAAAGAGTTACCAGACCAGGAAACCGAACCACGTAATGCTGAATTACATCAATTGCGGAATCACAGTTTATAAAATTATTATTTTTTTCTGAGCTAGAACAATAATTTTACAACTGTGGCGCTCATGGCTAGAGTTGTTTAACTTCAATCTTTGTTTCAATTTTTGTTTTGAACAAAGAAAATTTGTCATATTTTTCATGTCGCAGTTTTCAATTCATGTGATTATGTAACTAATTTTTGCAGTTTCGGTCTGCTGGCATAAAGTTACCGGCCGATTATTGATAAATAAATCAAGACTTGATTGTTGCAACTGCATTTTAACTTCCAGGAGTAGTTTTGGAGTAGTTTTAATTAAAATGATTCATGAAATTTTCAACAAAAAAATTTTTTTGAGGTTTTTTGAATATCACCCCCACACACGATATGTAAATTTCAATGTGATGTATTTTTCAGATAGCAAAGTATTAAATAGACCAAAGTGTATGCCTCAATTTTGTGTCTGTACAAAACAGTCCAACATAAAACAGTCCAATACAAAACAGTCCGGAAAAGTATGAAAATGAACAAACGAACAGTCCGATACGAAACAGTCCGAAAAACAGTCCCAAATAATAATTGTTTTAACAAGCCGGTAGGCCGAGAACCGTACTTTGTTAAAATAAAAAGAAAAAAATGTTTATTTAAAAAATGAGCTTTTTGTAAAAACTATCCCAACTTATGCCATATAAAGTACAAAGTGATAGATTTTGCTCCGAGTAACAAAACAAATACGGCAAATAGCCTGCTTCAACTAATTTGGACCGATTTCTGAGACAGATTAAATCTCCGCTAACGCGTTAATAGCGCGAAATATATCGCGCGTTAATTGTCCCAAATTGGCCAAAATGGCAATCTTTAAACCCCCATAACTTTACGAAAAATGATCACAGGTGAAATAATTTTTCAAATTTAAGCTCAGGACAACAATACATTTTGAATGATATCGCGTGTTAATTGTCCCGCATTGGCAATGTTTGAATCCCCATAACTTTACGAAAAATGATCACAGGTGAAATGTTTTTTTTTTCCAAAATTTCGAGCCCAGAACAACAATACTTTTGGAATAATATAAAAAATGTCAAAAATTGATATTTAAAAAGTCGAAGTTTGTCTTGTGAAAAAAAAACAACCGAGCACAAATTATTCCGTCTTGTTCTTCGAAAGTCAGAATAATAAAATCAACCTTTGGCTGTGCAAGTGACAGAATAATCAGAATAAAAATATTTTCACAAACATTAGCACAGATACAGCTGAGTTTTGCATCACTTGCATACAATGTTGATGAAAATGTAAGATAGCTGATTTCTCCGACCGCAATCATTACTGCAAAAAAAAACGTTGAACAAATCAGTTTTTTTCCAAAAAAACTCGAAGTGTTTCATTTTTTTTTGCTTTCAAAATGCAGGCTTATAATTGTCAACAAACGAAAAAAAGGCACTTCTTTAAGTCGTGTGATTTTTTATACTTTTTTATATGAACTAGTAAGATTTGAGTTTCAAAACAGGATTTAAACTTTTAAATTTCCGAACGGAATATAAATTAACTATTCACCCAGTTTTGTCTAACTGGATTGTTTGTATGGAAAACTGCCAATCATAAAAGATTCTGGAAAGTAAAAGAGCTCTATCGGGATGTATTTTTTTTTCAAAATTCAAAAGTTGAAAAACGTTTAACAGAAGTCAGTTCGTTTTTTTGGTTCCTGGAGTTTATCAACATTATTTTCCACTTTTGATTGCGTTTGTTTTAGAACCTGATTCACGCACAAAAATGTTTTTAATATGGCACCATCATTGCTCCCTTCAAGTTTTCCCTGAGCTACACAAAATTGGATGCAAAAACTGCGATGGGAAGTTTTAATTTGGGGGCACTGCAGTATTTTATTACAGTTTCGAGCTGAAAAAGTAGATTACAATGCCCTTGCTAATTGGTAGGGTTTAAAAGTAAAAAATCATAATCATGTATTTTGGGTAGTTGTTTGGTTCAGGAATAAGTGGTAGGTTGATCATTTGAACAAATTATGTTTTTTTCTTTATCCCCCTCCCCACCTCTCATAAGCTTCAATTTTATGACAAACTAGAAAAACAAAAGAAATTACATTTGCCTTGCATCATGTATTTATCACTTCAGAATCGTCGGCTGATATGCAGCAAAGCGCATCCACCGGTAACTTCGGGTCAATCGGGGGGTATGCCACGATGCGGACCTCCCGACTAGTACAGCCGCCGACTAACAGCACCAACCCCGTCGTCCCATCCACGATCGGTACCCAAATGTTTTCACCTGCCCATACCAATGATGTTTATGGCAATCAACCCCACGTGTCTACGATGCCCCATTCGCAGTCTAATTACTTTGAGTTGCCTCCAAATGGCGCTCAAAATACAGTCGCCGCCCGGAGAACCCAGAGTGGAAGAAATTCAATGGACAGCAATGCTAAATGCGGTTGGTGTTTTTAACATTCTAAACAAAACAATCGAATTTTATTATTTTGATTGTTTCAAAAAAAACTTTTAAATACGCATAAGTTTATCTCTTAGTTAAATCATTTGCTCATGATTCATAATTTGCTCATCTGTTGGCCTTAGACTTGGCAACCAGTTATTGGGCTATTATGAAGATTATGCAACGCCAAATTATCAATTTTCTCTCCGTTAATTTTTTCAACAGCTCCTGAATTTTTGAAAACTTTTAATTTTTCTGGTAAAAAATGTGTGTTCATATATTCCAAATTGTTTCAATTTAATTCAAAGTTCAATTCCAAATCTTATATTTATTATTTACAAGCGCTTGATTGATGGACCTTTTAGCAAGTATGGACGTCTCGCAAATTATTTGGTCGCCCGCTAGGGTCAAGACATATAGACCTCGACGCGCAGGTATTTTTAAAAGAAAAAAAAGAAGCGGCATCATCACAATCGTATCAAAACAAACAATCAATGACAACTCACTTTTTGAATTTTGGAATGTAGAAACGTCTCCAGACATTTTATTGTTCCGATTTTTGAAGAAAAGGACAGAATTTTTGTGCTCGGCCTGATTTTTTATTCACACAAACTTCGATTTTTTAACTAGCCATTTTTGACATTTTTTCTTTTTATGTATCATCTGAACGCTCTCGATGAGTTAAGCGAGTTTCAAAATGCCAGTTGGAGATAATCAACGCGCGATATAGCTCATGCTTTTAAAATGTAAGCGACGATTTAACCCAGCTCAGAAACTCTTCCAAATTAAATTGAGGCGCACTATTTAGTCTTAGTATTCCGAGTTCCGAGAAAAAGGATATAATATTTGTACTCGTGCTTTTTTTCTTCAGACAAATTTCGGTTTTATAACAAAAAAATTTTCTTATCTTTTCATTCAATCTGAAAAGTATCGACGTTTTGAGCACAAGATATTTTACTAAATTAAATAGTTTCAAATTGCATTAGAGCAATTAATTTATTCTTAAAAACACCAGTCAGCAAACGTATCAATTTCTTTTTTTTTTTGAAGCGTGCGGAGGAACAAAAATAAGAAACAAGATTAAATAATATCGTTTTTTTTCTCAATATTTGTTATTTCTTAACCAAAAACTTTTTTGTTGACGGCAAAAGTCAGTCGAACTACTTTAAGGCAATATAAAAGTTGTTCTTGAGTTTTTGAAAACTATTTTATTTTGAACTGACACTGAAGAAATCAAAGATAGCGCGATGCTGTGCAAGTAGCACAAAGTGTTTCGACAACAAACAGTTTAAGAATTGATGGTTTTTTCCAAAATTTCCCGTCATTCTTTTCATAGAAAAGGCTAGTAAAAGCAAATGAAACTACTAAATAACTGCATGAAAGAGTGCCAATGAATAGATTATATATTTATATAGCTTTGAGTTTTTGAAGGATCAGATCTCGAACTTTTCAGACCACGTTTTTCTCTACACCGAGAAGTTTCCACTTTTTCAACTCACCGTTCCAGGTTTTTTGATTTTTTTGGAATCCTAATCATGGTTGAAACGGCTTTAATACAATATTACACTCGACCCTTACAAGTTTTATTTAAAGTAGTTAAAATCGGGAAGTAGAAAAACGCTCTACGACATTGTTCACGCCCCTAAAAAAGCGATAGAAAGAATAACGATGAAAAGTTTGAATAAAAAGGCTAAATTAACCATTTTGCGAAATCAGAATAAAAACCTCAAAACTGCGTACGCACTTTCATTTATCATTTTTAAACTAAAACAAAAAGTTTTGCAGAAATCACAATACAGACCTTTGCAATTAAGCGTGCACATAAATATTCATCATTTTTCCCAGAAATTTCATCTTTCTTAAAAAAAACGGTTTGCTAATTTAGAATTGATCGAGATGACTCAACCTCTCTTTTACACCCCCGTCCATGTCAAGTCGAAAGGTAAAGGACAATTCTGGTCAAAATCACAAGTAGAATAGATAAGATAGCATTCAACTTAACGCAAGGTGAAAATTCTGTGATGTTTCGAAACGAGAAACCACTTTATTTGTCACAAATTACTAAATTATGACCTTGGGTCATATTTGAAGCCTGCAACGTTAACCTGAGATGTTATATAGCAAAAAAATATATATTAAGTAATTGAGTTTTAATCATATACAGCATTAGACATTTCATTTTCAAAGAAAAGTAACTGCAATTGGTTAATTTTTCCTAATTTTTTGCAGAAATAGCACAAGTGGCGACGACATTCCTGACGCCCGTTCACGTCTGGAACTCACAAGGTTTATAATAGTTCAGAAACTAGAGCTAGAAACGCTAAAATATCCATCAAGCAACATCTGCGTCACCAAAACTATAAAGCACAATTTCTAATCATAATAGATTTTTTTGTCATTAATTAGTTGATATTTATCTTGAGAGGAACTAATCAAAACTGTCAGAAATTCTAAACAAGCAGATGTATTTTTTTCTAGCCAGCCTATATGCTTCTAATTTCGTGCAAACGCATCATAGAAGAGTGCCAAGTTTTCCAGGTATAATCACGCGTGAAGACCCGGTTGATCACGGCTTGAAGTTAACCTTGACGCTTAAAGACATTTCATTAAAGTGAAGTTGCTCTGTTTTGAATTCAATTGAAAATTTAGTAGAAGGGTCTTCTGAACAACTGATTCCCACGTTTTTCGCTTACACAACCCAAACATTTTGCTTTCGGGTTTCAATGGGTTTTTATTCTCGATATACCGACTGATAAAAGATATGATTTAAATATCTATGTGATAATTAATTTCTAGCATAACCTTTTAAAGCATCAAAACCTGAGTGATTTTATCACAACCGTTATAAATATCTAATTATCTTTCTCCACATTTTTCATTCACCGCGTTACTAAGAATTTTTGGTTCTTGAGATATGAATATCATGCTTTATTGACCATTATCTGAATTAGAATAGAGATTTTGAAAGTTTTTTAAATAAAAAAAAATCATTTTTCAGCGGCAGTGTCGATGGTAGCGCCACCACCAGTGCCTCCACGAGACCCGATCGGACAACGCGGAAGCACCACAGCCCTCATGTTCGGCTCAACCGAACTCGCTTTCAACTCACAGCCCGTACTAACTATGGGTCGCCTACCCAGAAGCCATTCAACCACAGTAAACGGCATGTTAGCCCAAAACAGACTGTTTTCTAACCCGAATATAAACGCAACGTGCAATTGGCAATACCAGACACAGCACGGAGATCAAGTAGCTTTTATCGACGTCAACCAATTGGAGAGCAGTATCGAATTAGCCAATCAGAACGCTGGAAACTTCAGCCAGTTCAAGTCAACTCCTGTCGCAAAAATGAACATGAAGAAAAACACTGTAAGAAGCATAAAAAGGAAAAGTAGTTACTCAATGAAAAACTTCGACCCAGGAGAAACGAACTCTTGAAAAATTTTGACTTTTTGACAATCATTGATGCTTAAATGTGCCATATCGCAATAAAATATCAATTAGTTTAATTTCAGGTAACTTTGCAGAACAATTAGCAATTTTTACGTTCAGGGTTCCTCACTGCAGTTTTTTTAATTATACTTCTTTTTTGTTCATTCATTCATTATTTCTAAATTTAAAGTTCAATTTCTTAAAGTTTTCTTTTCTGTTCTTGTAACTGGTAAGTTTTTGCTAGCTAGTAGAAAAAATAGTTCTCAGAAGAAAATCTTGTCATAAAAACACCAGCAACTTTATAGTCAGGCTTGGAACTTGTGATTGTATAGCCAAGCTTGGAACCGTTTTGTTATTTTTACCTCGTACTAAAAACTCAGATTTAATCGATCTTTTTTCTATCTCCATAACGAAAAACTTTTTGAATTCCGTTTAAGATCGAACACTAGAAAGTTAAAAGAAAGTTAGAAGAAACTTATTGTGAGCCTGCAAAAAACCGTTAAAAAAGTAAAAAAAAATCACTTCAATTTTTCTGCTGCACATGAAAAATAGCGCTCCAAATGCGGATAGATTTTCAGTGGTGATTTTTTTTTTCTCATGATTCGGCAGTAGATCCGTGCCAAAACCTGGTCAACAGCACTGAAATTTATCAATTTTTGGCAGTTTGAATCCTTTTTCAGCTTGGCACTGTTTTACTTCGGCACTCGGCACTGCTGAACGACCCCCCCCCCCCCCCCATAATGGAGCTTTTTTGGAGGGAGGGGTATTCTCATGACAAAGGGACCGAATGAAGGAAACTTTTTAGCCAATCAGAATCGTTAGACGTTCCTATTGGCTGCCTTTCGCACAAAACCAAAGGCATTACTATCAGAAAGTAAATTGATTGCGTAATAACTCGTGCAGTTATAGAGTTTTTTCTTCAGTCTAATTTCAACACCATCCCTTGAACTTTAAATCGATCATCATTTTTGCCCAACCTAGCCCGTAGTCCCAACCTAGGGTAGCATCAGAAGCAAAAAAATGGTTGTGGGGGTTAAATGGGCATTATGCATCACTTTGTAAATGCGATTAAGGCATTTCGTTCAATACACTGTTCCGAAAACTGCAAGGACGCGTCTGTACAATAAAAACTGCTTTTTAGCAAGAAACAATGAGATCTAAATTTACACATGCTTCTATCCTAGCATGCTTCTATCCAAATCCTTAAATTATGCATGTTAAGATAGTTTGTTTTTAGGATGCCAGGACCCATATTCTATCTTAAACAAGACTGCTCGTATATCAGGGCAAAACCCTGAAGATTCCGATTGCCCCCTAATCCATATCAAACAGTTTTTGTGAAAAAAAATTTGAAAACTAAAGATTTTGAACAATACCAAAAAACAAGTATGGAAATTTGAGTCGTACGAAACTATTACGACCGAGTAGCTAGCCTCAAATCAATTTAGAGCGATTTTGTCTGCGTCATATTTTGCCGGGCATATGTAATTCGCGTTACGCTTTCAGGATTATAAATTAAATTTATAAAGCGCGCATAAATTAGTCCAGAGCATAGCCAAACTGGCAATTTTCAAACTCCCAAAAGTTTTCAAAAACGATCGGAGGTTCTTTTTAAAATTAATTTCAGGGAGTCAATATCTTCAATTGCACATATCTTTTTTTTGTTAAAAACTATTATTTTGATTGCCGAAGTTTAATTGAAGAAAAAAAACTGCTCCAAGCATAAATATTCCCTTTTTTTCGAAAGTAACAAAGGAACAATAACGTTTCGATGAAACAAAGAGCTTTTATAAACTAACCGATCACATAAAACAAAATTGGAGAACTCAAACACATTTTGCTCAATTTAAATTTTTATTCAACAGAAAGTGAATAGAACATAAGTTAATTAGAACTTCACCAAAATTGGTATTCGAAATTCAAAACCAAAATTTTACACCAAAAATGGCTCATTTTGGCTGTTTCTAGTCAATCATAAATTACGCCCAAACTATCTAGTTAACATATTAAAAACTTATATCAAAAGTAAGTTTTTACACAGTTAAAAAACCTTCTAGAAGGATATGTTTTCAAAGATTTGTTTAGAAGAATATATATTTTAGCTTGATATCCAAAAAAGGATATTTTTTGGGTTTTTGGAAATTTTTGGAGATTTTTTTTGTTGAGTTTTGTAAGAGGCTTCAATTGATATAAGTTTTTTATATATTATCTAAATATTAAAAAACTGGTATTTTCAGAATTTTTGGAAAATTTTGTAGAGTTTTTTTTGGAGTTTTGTTGAGCTTTGTAATAGGCTTCAATTAATATAACTTTTTTATATATTACCTAAAAGTTTTGGGTGTAAGTCTTTATTAACTAAAAATAGCCAAAATGACCCATGTATGGGGATTAATTTTAGTTGCAAATTTCAAAATTATGTTGCACCATAACATTTTTCTAATCAACTTTTATTATATTCATTTTTTGTCTAATCTTAATTTAATTTAAGCGATTGAACACGTTTGAAAAGTCGAATTTAATTTTTTTTTTTGGATAATTTATATCAGCACTATACAAATCTGTTTCTCGTTCATTTGTTACATTAAAGTTTTAATTTTCCTACTCATTTACGACTTTTTTGAATCCCAGATACTTAAGGAGAAACTTGAAAGTTATTTCAGACCAATTTATAAAAATTTTCTTATAGAACTATTTAATGAACGAAAAATTATCCGGACAAATTAACTTCAAAAATCTTTTTTTATCAAAACGATTGCAGCTGGCTTCGTTTTTATATACAAAAAGGTTGTTCAGTGTGACAGTCTACTGCATGTTAACTATTTTACTAAATCCTGCTTTTAATTCTACTTGATGCATAGGTTCTAGGTGTTAGAGCTTTGAAATAACATGAAACGTAGTTCGTATCATCTTAATATGAATGGGCAAAATTTTATATAATATATTGGATAAAGTATAAAAGAGCCGTCTGCTTGTAAAAAAGTTGATCATTCTAGTCAAGGCACAAGTTTTCTGGGTCAACACAGGTAATGATGCGTTAGGCTAAATAAAAATAAACATTTCAAAAAAATTTTGTACATGCGATTTACAAAATTACATAAAAAATCATAACTGGTCACCTTGACCCACTTTGATGAGTTTTTTTTCTGATATAGCCATTGCAACGACTATTGTGTTTGGTGTTTTGTGCAGCTTTTGTTATTTTTGACAGAAGTGTTTAGTCTAAAGTCTCAACAAAAAGGTTCTTGCACTTCATTCTTTTGTTTTTCTGAAAAAAAATTGAAAAAATAAATGTGAATCCGTTCAGTATCTTTCACTTTATACCGTCGTTTTTACATTAACTATTTATCTCTGCAGTAGTCACGTTAAATTTTGAAATAAACTTGCACTGCAAATAATATGTGATTAATTTGATCGTCAACATATTCGAAACAGTGTATCTTCAAGTACATTGCAGCATGCTCATTCACTGCATCGGGATAGCTAGAGATTATCCAGCATAAGAACTAGCAAGTTTCTGGGATTACTATCATAGTTCAAAACTGACACAAACGAGCCTAATAAAAAATTATATTAAAAATGTCAACCAGTTGATCATTTTATTTGAAACCACTGTTTTTGAAAAGTTGGAAAAATTAAAATTTGTTCAAGTAAAAAATCTTGAATTTCAAATAGGTAAAAGGTTATTGGAAATCAAGAAATTGAAGCATCTCAGTGTTTTGCATGGAATGCGTTTATCCATACTTTTTGTCTTGAAACAAAAAAAGATTAAGATCATTTGATTTAAATTGCGTATTTTGGCACTCCAAAGGCAATTTCTTGACTACTGACTGGAAGCTTTCATTGATTTTTTAACAAATCGCTGTCTGTTTTCTATATAGTTTGACAATTTTTAATTGAAACTTCCCCAAAAGTTACAAGCGCTCATTTTTTCTTTAATAACTGACGATTAAATGTATCAAAAGTTTGTTGAAAATCAATCTTGAACTTGAATATAACTTCGGGAAGGTATTGTTCTGACTCACATAGAAAGACTCTGCAGGAAAGTCATTTAATTCGGTGGAAGCAAATGGCTAGGGTTTAAAGCAGCGAGAACAATGAGCATCCATTTTTAGCTCATCTGTTTCGTTTTCAAACTAGTTCATCATCTGTTCCCTTTTGAAATTAGTTCATTTATCCATCTCTACTCAAAAGGTTTATCACATTAATTTGGTTGATTTTTTTTTGTGATTTTTAAAGAGAAATTAAATCATAAATCAACTGTCAATTGCTGTATTTTGAAATTTTAGTTGTAATAACCATTTTTCAAAAGTTAGGATTCGAATCTGTTGTGTTTCTGCTCCTGCAGGTTTTGATGCACTCTTCATAAGTGATGTACATGTTTAGTCGTTTGGGTGCAGAACAAACGATTGGGCGACAGTCGTTGTCTTGAGGAATGAAATGGTAAAAATTAGGATTATAACAATAAGCTTCAGGTCCGATATATTCACATGTACTATTCACGTAACGGTGACGACTTTCATCTTTAAGACCAGAAAACTTCTAGATTTTATCAGAATGAATTTAACTGAAGATTTTCTACCTTTAATGTTATATTGTATGATGGTATGGTATTTTCGTTCATTTCACCGTTTGAACTTAACGTTATACATTTGAGCGCAATCAAGGAAATTTTGAAACAGCGGGTCATTTTTGCAACTCTAAGTAACCGATCGCACGATGCAACTCTAAGTAATTCGTACAACTTTCAGTTTTAGGCACACACGCGAATTTACTTATTGACCATTCATTGAAATTATTTCTGGAGTATTTGTAATAGAGTTAACATTTGCCATAGGAGTGGATCAAATTTGTATTCGAGGGGAGGGGTTTAAAATAATCCAAAAGTTTGTTGATTTTGTTTTAGGTCGAAAAAACTGATTGTTCCGAGCTCTTCAAAAACACAAAAAAGACCCTATTTTGCTGATATTTTTCTGCGCCGTGCGCAAATTGTTAAGCAATCGAACCAAAATATCAGTTTTGCGCTTTTTTTGAAAACTTGATGAAAAAATTGCATTTTTTGGCGTGCCCTTTGCCCTCAAGCGCCTAAGACTTCCTTCAAAGGTTTTAGTGTCGGTCTAAAATATTTTTGAGAGCTAGAAAATAGCGCTACAGAGGTGACGGAGCATTGCATGCCGAGAAGGTCGAACCCCTGGGAGGGGGACGTCAGATTTCCCGCCCCTCCCTAAATTCACCACCAATTTGGATTAAAATTTCGAAAAAAAAAGAAATAAATGAGATTATTGAAATTTTTGAAATTTAATAAGCGAAAGTCGGATCTCTCTTTAACTACCCCCAATCCCGAATTGGCACCCTTTTAAGGAAATATTTCAGCGGTTAAGCATTTGGAAATTTTGTACTTAGTGACGAGATCCCAAAAGTCTTGTAGACTTGTTAGAGCAAAAGTGACTTCCGATGGCTGTGAAAGAAGCATAAAAATTTTCAATTGTAGTATTGAAAAAAAAGTAAACAGAAATTTTTTCCAATCAAAAAATCAAAAAATGTTGTTCAAAGACAAAGACTCTTTAAATTGTTTCATTTTCTTGATCAGTAATCATGAACAAGAATTCGCTCACAGTTAAATGACATACATAAACTTTTTACGCTGAGTGGAAATTTAAGACAGTTTATAAAAATTAGATTTTTTTTTTAAAAAATTGAAATTGGTTATGTAAAAGTTTAAAATGCTAGACGCCTTATAACAGACAATTTGAGTCTACTGGCGATCTACCAAATAATCTGTATTTTTGAAAAGAGTACATAAAAAGTGATTAAAAGTTAGATGTAATTTGGAAACAATTTATTATGATGATTATTATTATTAGTGTTATATTATATTACACGAGCCAAAAAAAGAAAAAAAAAACGAATTCAAAAATGAGTGATTTTATATATTTTCAACCCCCTGGTGAATAAATCTGAAAAAAGGGAAACCAGTTTTTGTTCTGACTTTCGAAGAAAATGTTTAATATTCATGCGGTCTCGATCGGTTTTCTGTCTTGGTTTTCTTGACCTTGTGCCGACGGAACCCTTTGAAGAGTAGTAGAGATCCAAAAGAGCAATAAAATACTAGGATACTTGAGATCCATCGTGGGAAGAATTGTAATAAGTTAAATTTGAAAATCACACTTGAATCTAAACAACGAAAGTGAGTTAAGATGAGTAAAGTTGAAATATGAGCCAATTGCTGATGGAAAGCCAGGAAAATTAAGATCGCTCTATTTTAACACTTGTTTGAGCGACTAACCTCCTAAAGTTAAATTATTTTTTTTGTTGAATCTGTATCATAAAATGTTTGCTGCCCTGAAAAACTCCGACCGGCTGGTTTTTTCAAACAAATATCAATGAACAAAAAAGTATATTTTTTCGCGGATTTTGGCGAAAAAGCCACGAAAATCTTCAAAACCTTTCGTCGGCACAAGGTCAAAAATAGATAAGCTACACAAATTAATATTATTACATATTATGTATTACATAATTCCAATTCTAATTACCAATTTTTCTCCAAGATTCTAATGCGCAAAATTACCAAAAAAAAATTATTAGTTTTTGGTTCTGTCTCCAGTAGTAAATGCTAACAAATATCAAAAATTCATAAAATGTGATTTAGCATCACAGCATTTCACAGGTGTGAGATCAGTTTCAAAATTGCTAACACAGGTTGACTTCCACACAGTGAAATCATTTGTCATATAATTCCTCTTATGAAGTCTATGAAAAAACTGTTGTCATACATGAAAACTGTTGTCAATTGAATGGAAAAATTGTATGAACAGAATTTTTTTCAAAAATTGCATTTCCTTCAACATTCAAAAATGTTTTTTTTTAACTAAAAGGCGAGTGCATTCAAAGTTGAGACACAGAGGCTTCGCACCACTAGCGATAGAACACAAGCATAAAAAAGCTTGTCGAAACAAAATTTTATATGTTAAAAAAACTAGGTGCACCAAAAATTTCATGTCAAGATAAAAATAAATTGGGTGCCTAGCTAAGGCTGCAGTTATGTGTTTGATATTGAATTATATTGCTATACTGATGCAGCACGAAAATTGGGGTTTCAAAAATTAGACTTTGCCCAAAACTTAAGTTGTTTCTCTACTAAAATAAGTGCGAAGAGTGAAAAAATTCGAGAAAATCATTTTTCCCAATGAGATAACGTTTGTTTTACAAAAAATCAAGGAGTTGCCGCTTCTGTAGCAATCATTTTTGCAGCTGGTTCTTTCTTTTGATTTCTTCATCTTAGATTTTATTCTGTAAGTGTTAAAAAAATTCAAAAAAGATTCCAAAAAACGGTCAAAAGTTCTATAAAACTGTCAAAAAGATTTCCAAAATCCATGAGTTTTTTCCCGCAAAGAGTAGGTTGTGGCCATAAGGTTTTTCTTAAACCAATTGGGCTTGGTCAGTGATAAAAGTAGGCTTTCATCAAGCTAAGATTTTGATTAAACCGATCAGAAAAGATTTTGCATGATGATAAGTGAGAAAACTCCAAAAAACAGTCAACAAATCATAAATTTGAAAAACTGTAAAAAAAATTTTGACTTTTTGTAAGGCCATATTTTTAGTGTCAGTAAAATTTTGGAGTAGTCGCATCAGCAAATGAGGTCCCCACAAGTTTTAAACTCAGCCTTAAACTGGTCATAAAAAGTTTTAAAACGACGAGTTCATCCCAGAATTTTTTTTTAATTTAAGGCTGTTGATTGCACATTGGACACATAGAAACTAGAAACATCTAGAGTCTAAAAGAAAACAAAGAAAGTTTTTCAGCAAGTGTGAGAGGGCTAGACTGAGAGGGCATTTGGTGAGCAAATTCCGACACACTATCTTTTTACTTTTATACAAAAAATTAGCAGGTCGACACATCTCATGCGAAAGTATCTAATTACGATTTATCCCATACCATTTCATCGCAATGGACACAAAAGCTTCTGCCATATTAGCCCACCTTACTTAAAATATCCCATGAAGATTTAAAAAACTGATTTTTGAATGTATTAATTACCAAGGAATGGTGCATATTTCAATAAAGCAATTAAAAAAAGTCTCAACTCAGCTGCCTCAATTAATTTGAGACGCCACATAGAGATATTGGTAAGGGCAAAAGACTCTTTTCTGCGGACTAAATTCTGTTTTTCAAACTGTTGATGGAGTCATGATTGACAAAATAGTGATAATGAAATACAAGGAAAAGATATATTATTACACACATAGCACCAAATGACAGACTTTATCGACGGCAAAAGTAAGCAAGGCAAACCCATGTTTATCTTGAGTGCAAACGAATTTACTCTAAAGCTAGAAACAAAGCCTGCTGGTTTCTGGAGTTGTGCAAAATGAAGTTCCCTTATATGCCCAATGGTTCGTATAACTTGCGACGACACCATTATTTCTTTAAATTACGTGCACAACCATAAGTTTAACCCCAGTCTCGTAGAAGCAAGGCTGTTGGCGAGTCCGCTCCAAAAAGCAGTAAAATTCTGAATCAACCCTGTAAGCAACCTGTTAATAGCAGCTAGCCTCAAGACAGCTCTCATGTTTTTATAGGTTAGTTGTTTTTTATGCAATAATTCGCTTCCTTCTATAAACAATTTTTTTACTGGAAACCCGGGCTGCCCACCATAGAAGATAATGCGCAACCATGCACATCCATGCATGATTTGCATGGAAAATGATTAATCATACTTCGCCCATACATTGGTTTCGAAAACCCTCAAAATAGCTTTTTAACGGAGTAAAATAGTAATAAAACGGTTTCTCATCGTTATGCAAGCTGTTGGTAAAATATCAAAAATTTTCACCATGCAAATCATACGTCGCAACATATATGGTGCTACGTATGGAAGAGATTTTTCACCAATTTTTTTTTCTCTAGAAAACCGTAAAATAGAGGTTAATTGACAAAAACGACTGAGAAAAAGTATCTCTAGTGCAAAGTATCCATTTAATAAAGTTTAATTTTTTTTCTACCATGCAAACCATACGTCGCACCATAAATGGCGCCATTTATGGAATCGATATTTCCTTACAAAGACATTTTTAATAGAGAAGGCAACAGCACAACCAAAATTGACAAAATTTTCGTTTATTTCGAGGTTCATTTGCATTTTCAAATTTTGAGGGGGTAAGCTGAGAAGATACTTTTGGAGAAAAAAAATGCGTGAAGATTGGTGAAAAATGTTTTATTTTCAAATTTATGAAAATTTTTCTCATTCCGGAGCAAAGCTTTATTTAGTACGTCTTGAATCGAATTACAAACAAAACTCTGTTTTAAACAAACCGTGTACGATTGCCACAAGATATTTTAAAATTTGGTTTTTTTTTTTCAATAGTAATTCAATTAAAAAACTTAAAACAATGTTTCCACAGAAGAAAAAATTTAAAAAAATTATTGAAATATTAATCAAACTTAAAGTATTCTGTTGCCCTATAGGTTTTTTCTTACAACGTGCTAGGGATTGAACTGAGGTTCAATAGTTTATTTGAAACAATCACCTTTTGAGGTGAATATTGGTTTAAAAAATATTGATCTTTTGAGGTTTTTTAAACTTTCATCAACTTGAAAGCAAACCTTATCCTTTCATCAGATACCTCTGAGAAGGCAAGCTCGAATCTCACAACAGATTTTTTTGGTTTTGGAAATCAAATTTGTTAGTGCTTTATTCTAAAAAAATCAAAGCAAGTTTTTAAAGAAAAAAAAAAGAATTAAAAACAAGCAAACGAGTCAATCTTAAATCTTTAAGCTAGTTAATGAATTTCAAAAACTTAGATCTTTCTCATGCAACATATCATGTTTTCCTTGCCTTCAGAAGAACTAGAGTAGTTGCAGCAAAAAATATATAGTGAGGGTTGTCTTCACTAGAAAAAAGAACAGGCAACGGCCTGCATATTGAACAATTTTTTTGTTTAAGCAAATAGAAAAGTAATATATATTTTTTTCATTTTGTTAGCTTTTGTTGCGTAAAACTTATTATGTCAAATTCAAGCAATCAAAAAAACACTTGCAAATTTCAAAAAATTTCTTTTGTTATCATGAAGGTTTTTTTTTAATCTGAAAGGACCGAAACAAAATTCCACACAAAAACATCTTCGATAAACTCTCAAAAAAAATAGCAAAAACATCAAAAAAAAAAAATAGAAAAACGGCTTTTTAAAAAATTGACAGAATAAGTTAATCTCACTAGAGTCGACAAAAAGATTAATTGAAGGCTGATGAAGTACCGAGAAGAGGCACGTATTTTTTTTACTAAATCCCCTAGTAAAATGATTTTTGTTCCCAGTTCCTTCAAAATTGACGACAACTAATTTTAACTAATTGCTGGAATCTTCTGAATACTTGTAGTTCAGGAAGCTACACGAGAGTTTTTTCAAGAAAAATTTTTGGCATATCAAAAAATTTTGGTTTATTTAATTTCAACTTTTAAAATATCATTACGACACGATTTTTTTTTCTCCCTTTTTCGATGTTTTAGACAAAAAATTTATGAATAATCTTACTCTGTTCATTGTAGTACTAGCAGACCTTAAGTCAAGGGAATAGAAGACACTCATTGTTGTATTATCTCGAAGCAAAACATTTGACGTCTGCAAAACCGGAATCGAAATTCCACACAAAAAATTCTTGTTCGTTTTTTTTTTAAATCACTGGTAACAACGTTGGAAATGAGCAGAGAAACAGATTCAGCTTTTCTTGTGAAAAACAGATTCAGTTTCACTAATTCCGTTTCTTTCTACTGAGCTGAGAGAAAGATTATCTGAAAGCTGTTTAAACACAGTGGTGAGGCTTGTGTAATTTTTTCCACTAAATTTTTTTTAAAAAAAACACGTGTTTTGTTCTCAATTCTTTCAAAGTTATTGAGAAATGAGCCTAACTGTTCAAACAATATAGCGAAAGGTTTTTTCTAAAGCAGCATAAGTGTTTGATTATTAAGGGAAAAAATCAGCTAATTACCTGCATATTGAACTGTTTTAGTTGGTTTGAGTAAAACCTTTGAAGCATCATTACGACACAAAATGTTTTTTTTTTGCTTATTTTTTGGCTGAAACAATTGTCCATCAAGCTTTCGCCATCAATTTTGCAATTGTAGATCTTAAAATACTATGAAATTTTCTTGGCTGTTTCGAAGAAAAACTTTTGATCTTCTAAAAAAACGGAACAATATTTCTTCACATAAACAATCACTGATGAAGTTTTATAAACTACAGCAAAAATCTAGGAAAGAACCGAACTCCCGAATAGTATCGTCGGCTGAACTAACGTTTGTCTGAAAATTTGAGCCAAAGAAATTTTGATCAATGATGAATTACCAAGGAGAGGCATAAGTTTTTTCGATCAAATTGTCAACAAAACAGTGACATTTGTTCTCAATTCTATCAAAATTGTCGAAAATCAGCTCTCACTCATCAAAACACTGTGGTAACCACCAGCTATATCCTATTTGGAGATAATCTTTGAAAAAAAACTCTAAAAAACATAGAGCAAGAAAGTTGGTTTTTTTTCTTATGCCCAAAAGGGTACGACATTTTTGTCATTCCCTACCCAAAAGTTTTTTTGCACATTCTGGCTCAAAAATACTCAAATCTCGAAATTTTTTTAAAAACTGTTTGCTTTTATTGATAGTCTAATGTCATAGCTTGATTTTGATGTAATGTTCATTGGTAATTTCCTCCTCGTTTTTGAGTTTTTAATTTTTTAGTGAAAATGCTTTTTTTATAAAAATTGTGATTCGTCCCACGGCTTTGCTTTTTTCTCCTCTGTTTCGAAATTTTTTTTAAAACTGTTTGTTTTTATCGATATCCCAATATCATAGCTTGATCATGATGTAATGGTTTTTTTTATTTTAATTCTTTCTAGTTTTTGCGTTATTATTTTTTTAGTGAAAAACAGGCATTTTAAAAAAATCATGATTCGTCCCACGGCTTTGCTTGTTTCTCCTCTGTCTCGAAATCTTTTTAAAAACTGTTTGTTGTTATCGATAGCCTAATATCATAGCTTGATTGTGATGTAGTGGTCTTTGCTTAATTCTTTCTAGGTTTTGCGTTATTATTTTTTTAGTGAAAAACAGGCATTTTTAAAAAATCTTGATTCGTCACACGGCTTTGCTTATTTCTCCTCTGTCTCGGATTTTTTTTTAAAACTGTTTGTTTCTATCGATAGCCCAATATCATAGCTTGATCATGATGTAATGGTTTTATTTTATTTCTTTCTAGTTTTTGCGTTATAATTTTTTCAGTGAAAAACAGGCATCTTTAAAAAATCATGATTCGTCGCACGGCTTTGCTTATTTCTCCTCTGTCTCGGAATTTTTTTTAAAACTGTTTGTTGTTATCGATAGCCTAATATCACAGCTTGATTGTGATGTAATGGTCTTTGCTTAATTCTTTCTAGGTTTTGCGTTATAATTTTTTTAGTGATAAACAGGCTTTTTTTTAAAATCATGGTTCGTCCCACGGCTTTGCTTATTTCTCTTCTGTCTCGAATTTTTTTAAAAAACTGTTTGTTGTTATCGGTAGACTAATATCATAGCTTGATTTTGATATAATGGTCTTTGCTTAATTCTTCCTAGTTTTTGCGTTACTAGTTTTGACGTGAAAAATTGGCTTTTTTTGAAAAATCGTGATTCGTCTCACCGCTTTTACCGATTTCTTGCCTTGATTTTTTTTAGAAGAAACCATTTAATGATACGATTTAACCGTAAAAACAAACTACTTTTGATGTATCCTTGTTTTGTTAATTCCTTCTTGTTTCCGGATAAATTGATTGCTTTCTGAAATTATGGTGTTTATTGATTGTCATTTTTTTTTCAGAAAATTCGATTCGATGAATGAAAAAGAAAATAAGCTAACTGAATCACAGAATTTCTTACGCCAAGCTTATGTTGATAGAGTAATGGAATGGCGCGCTAGGTTTAAGAAACCTCCTGAAGTGAAAGTAATTAAAAAATGTGTCCCAATTTTGTCGTCAATCGAAATTGACGACCCGGATTATAGAATCCCCAAGTTCGCAAAAGGTTCGAACAGTTCTCAAAAGAAGGAGGTAAGTTTTGTAAATTATAACACTATCAATAACTTGTTCAAACGGTGCGCGGTATGTTTTGGAGTAACCAGACCAGTGAGCTAGCAACTCACTAGATTTTCTCCAGAACATGCTGACTTTTCAATTTTTACCCTTAGTTTATTGAACATTGTTGGGCTCTATCATGGATGTGTATATGGACACTTATGTGAGCCACACAACTGTGTTTGCCTGATAATGGAAAATCATGAGAAAAGTGGATAAACAATGTGATTCTTGTTCATAAAATATAAGTATATTTTGAGTTTTAAATACTGTAGAATGGACTAATTTTAAGAATTCTCAGCGAATTAAAAAACTTAGTTAGTTTATTTCCTCTGTGAAAGCAATTTTCTTGTACTCGGAACCGGACTTTTTTTTCCTGTAACTGCTTTTTCTTACATATAAGACAGTAATGCTAGTTTATGCTAGTCGATATACCGTCATCATTGTCTTTAACCAGACTGAACGACGTCATTACACCTGTCAATCAAATTTGTTTATAGAATCTGGTAAAAAGTCCATGTTTTAAATTTTCTGTTAAAAATTCCATGTTTACACAAGCAATGCTTGTGTTTTAGTATGAACTATCATTTTTTCCAACCTGAGTCGCAAATATTGTAGCCAAAAAATGTGTTCATTTTGAAAGCGTTCATTTTGATCAATAACCAGCTATTAAGTACAGTCAGTGCTAAGGATAATAACACAGACTATTATTGATCTGACTTTCGTAACGAAAGTAACGGAATATTTTTGCTCGGGGTGGGTTTTTTTTCTTCAGACAAATTTCGACTTTTTAACTAGCCATTTTAGACCATTTTTTTTTCATTCGAAAGGCATTGTTGTCCTGAGCCTAAAGTTGAAAAGATATTTCACTTATGATCTTTTTTCAACAAGTTATGGGGATTTAAAAGTTGCCATTTCGGCCATTTTAGCCAATTTGGGACAATTAACGCGCGATATATTTCGCGCTATTAACGCGTAAGCGGAGATTTAATCCGTCTTAGAAATCGTTCAAAATTGGTTGAAAGAAGCTTATTTGCCATAATTGATTTGTTACAAGGAGCAAAATCTATTGTTTTCTTTTTTATATGGCGTGTGGGGGATAATTTTTATTGAAAAATTTTGGAAAAAAAATTTTTCATTTTACTTTTAATTTTTTTATTTTGTTTATGTTATTACTGCTCCATAAACGTTTAAAGGCAGTCGGAACTTTCAGGGCTTTGCCCCGATAAGAGCAGTCTTGTTCTACTTTTTGATATACACTTGATTTGAAGAAATAATTACTGTTTTTGAAATGCCAACAAAAATAGCTAACATATGAACCTCTTCTCGAATACTCAGTAATATTTCTTTAAACAATTTTTACCTTGTCAACCAACAATTTTATGTTTGAAAAAAAACTGCCTGAGTAGAAAGCGCTCATATAAATTAGATGTTGCATATGTTAACGAAATTGGCCAGCAGTTAAATGTTTCGCGAAATATATCGCGAGTTAATTGTCTTAAATTTGCCCAAATGGCAAAGTTTAAACCCCCATATACAAAAAATAATCAAAGGTGAAATATCTTTCCAAATTTAACCTCAGGACAACATTAGTTTTCGAATGATACTGCAAAAAATGGCTAGTCAAAAAGACCAAATTTGTCTGAAGAAAAAACCACCCCAAGCAAAAATACTCCGCGTTTTTTCGACGCGCTCTCCCCCCTTAAAGTTAGATTATTTTGTCGCCAAAGGCGCCCTTAGAAACATTTTTGGGTCCCTCAGCCAAAATTGGATACCTCAAAAAAATCAAAGGGGGGGGGGGGGGCTTTTGGGTCGTCAAAAAGAATTTTTATTGAGATACGAGTTTCAACGCACATGAAATGTTTTCTAAAGTTGGTTGTTTAATTTCTTTTTTTTCTGCACAACTTTGATTTTTGTTTATGTTTTTATGTTACTAATTTTGTTAAACCTCCCTTCTAAGCCTACTTGCTTCATTATCTTTGCGATAAATATTGGTACTGCAATCGGGTACTAGACTTTTTTCCCGTAACGAACTTTGTCCCACAGAAGGGACAAATTGTAATCAATTTCGCCCCTTTCGCAATAAGAGGTAGGGGGGGGGGGGAGAGGAGAGACTCGTTACAAGGTGATTTGAAAGCTTCCCACTGCTTTTTCAACATTTTAACATTTATATTTGAGCTCTGATTTTTCTAATTGTGTTGCTGATAATAATATTTAAAAAACTATTCAATATCGTTTTTTTTATTCAATATCATGAAAAAATCCTAAAGTTTGCTCATTTTTGATTTTTCGTGGCTTAACTTGTGATTTCTTTTCAAATTCAGTTAATTTCCATTGTTAAAAGAAAGGCATGATCCACTATCGAACAGCAAAAGTGTAAAATTCACGAAAAACGTGACCGACTTCTAATTTCGAAAATGGAATTTAAGCATCAGATTTCCCAACGAACCAGAATTTTTACCTATTGATCCAGTTTTCTCAATTTGGGTTGGTTTTTGTATGTTTTTGGTGTTTGTATGTATGTATGTTTGTTTGTATGTATCTATGTATGTATGTATGTTTGTATGTATGTATATTTGTATGTATGTTTGTATGTATGTATGTATGTATGTATGTGTGTATGTATGCTTGTATGTATGTATGTATGTATGTATGTTTGTATGTATGTTTGTATGTATGTATGTATGTATGTATGTATGTATTTATGTGTGTTTGTATGTATGTATGTATGTATGTTTGAGTGTATGTTTGAATGTATGTTTGAATGTATGTTTGAATGTATGTTTGTATGTATGTTTGTATATATGTTTGTATGTATGTCTGTTTCTATGTATGTATGTATGTTTGTATGTATGTATGTTTGGATGTTTGTTTGTATGTATGTATGTATGTATGTATGTTTGTTTGTATATTTGTATGTATGTTTGTTTATTTGTATGTATGTATGTATGTATGTTTGTATGTATGTATGTTTGTATGTATGTATGTTTGTATGTATGTATGTTTGTATGTATGTATTAAAAACTGATTAGCTTTGCGATAAGAAAGGGTTTTGCAATCAGGTACTAGACTTTTTTCCCGTAAACAAATTTGTCCACAGGACTCATCTCTTGTGTGTGCATGCGTGTTTTTTGTGTGCATGCGTGTGAACATGAATATATTCAGCTTTTGAATAGCTGAATATATTCATGTTCTTGTCTTTTCGTTTTTTTTCCATGAAAAGTCTTATAATTGTTCAAGCTCCAAACTGCGGTTCACTCAGTCTGCTGATACGGACCTGTTGGTGTTCATAATAGCGCTGTCTAAAGAAAAAGAAGTTTGACGACTACCATTTCTTTTATTTCAGCGCATCGAAATCACTATTAAAACGTGCATTAAAATAACGTGATATCATTTTGATTGAAGACGTGCATGTGTGAAATGTGTGATGTATGTTACTTTTCAACATAAACGTGAAATCATTTTGATTCTACGATCTGAAAACGAAATTGTTCAAATGTTGGTCAATTGTGTTCAGCTTTGCTCTTTAATCGAAGTAATCGTTTTGAAACACTTCAGCTGCTGAGAAATTCCTTTATATTGTTAGTTCATTAGCTGATTACTGGAACAAGGTGGTCTCTGGTTTAGTGGTAACGTTGAGATTCTGATTACTTCAGTTTTTGATCGTAAACAAGTAATTT